>NW_005872786.1:27386-48983 GCF_000147115.1 Myotis lucifugus | reverse complement strand
GAGCACAGATGGGGATGGAATGGGTGGGGAGAGAGATATTACACATGATTGTGCAATTTCATTACCACTGTTGGGAAAACAACACAAAGCCATGACCAAGTTGGTAACATTACCTTTGGCCTATAAGGAACAGTACATTTTTTGGCTGACTATTACCCTCAATAATTTATCTTGATGTTACACAATGCGCTTCCTTATGAAAACTCAGAGAGCCCTATGCAAGTTACTTCATTTGTCTACACAGCATTGGGAAGCTGAGAGCTGTTGTCTTGACCAATGCTGTTCCATGGAAATATGACACAGCCACGTATGTAATTTAAAATTTTCTAGTACTTACATTTAAAAAAGTAAAAAGAAACAGGTAAAATTATTTTGGATGTTATATTGATCTAACCCCGGATATCTAAAGTATCGTGTCAATGTACAGTAAGTAGATATAAAAACTTGTTTATGAGATATATTGCATTCTTTTGTCGGTACTAAGTCTTTGAAATCCGTTGTGCATTTAACACTTAGAGCACATCTCAGTGCGGACAGCCACATTTCAAGTGCTCAGGAGCCACATGGCATCTTCGTTTTAGAGAATACTGGAAAGATGATGCGTGGCCCCAGGATCCAAAGCCCAGGCTCTATTGCAAGGTAATATAATGTGAGTCACAATTTGTCATTTTCCTGCTCAAAATCCTCCCAAGACTTCCCCTCACTTCTAGAACAACAGCTAAAGCTCTTACCTATGAGGCTGAACCTGTTATAGCCCTGCCTCCCTTGTCAACTTCATGGCCTACCAATTTCCCCTCCTCTGCACCCACCCCCACTCCCACCCTTACCTCAGGATCCTGGCACTTCCTCCTCCTCAGGCCTGGAATGCATTTTCTCATGGCTCCATCCCGGAGTTCATTCAGGTATTTGCTGAAACTCATCTCAGGAAGGCCTTTGATCTAAAATAGCTCTCCTCTCTAGCCAGTCTCCAGCTACTTACCTGCTTTCTTAGTGTTCGTTACAGTAGGCACAGAAAATGGTACATACATACTTACCTGGCAGGGGAGATATGATCACAAAGGTGGTTTTCCCAGGCGAGGCTGATCCACTGTACTCCAGCTGCGCTGACCCCTGCGATTTCCCCAAATGTGGGAAACTCGACTGCATAATTTGTGGTAGTGGGGGACTGCATTCATGCTCTCCCTTACAATAAAAAGAAAATGTGCATGCATATTAAAATTTGTTTGTCGTCTGTCTCCTACACTAGAAAGTAAGTTCTTTGAGGTGAGGGGTGTTGCTTTGAACACTGTTGGCTCACCAGCAGCGGGACTAGTGCCTGGCACACAGCAGGTTTGCTGAATGGATGAGTGAAAAGTGTTATTTTTGGCACATTGTTTAGAAGGTATAGTGCAGTGTTTAGAGTGTATACTCTGGAGTCAGACTCTTTGAGATCAAATGTCAGCCTATCTGCTTACTATCTTTATTCCTTTGAGTAATTGCTTAACTTCTTTAAACTTCAGGTTCCTTATCTGGAAAATGAGAGGGTTATTAATAATAGCATCTAGCCCTAGACGGTTTGGCTAAGTGGATAGAGTGTCAGCCTACAGACTGAAGGGTCCCAGGTTTGATTCCAGTCAAGGGCACATGCCAGGGTTTTGGGCTTGATCCCCAGTAGGGGGCCTGTAGGAGGCAGCCAATCAGTGATTCTCTCATCATTGATATTTTTCTCTCTCTCCCTCTTCCTTCCTCTCTGAAATCAATAAAAAACATATTAAAAATAATAATAATAGCATCTATTTCATAGAAATAATGTTGCTTTGGAGATTAAATGAGATAAAGTATGTAAAGTACTGTAACGAGGAATTGTAACCCACCCCACCTTCTTTTGACATTGTTTCTGTAAATGCTTATTGTGACTAATATGTAGCTTGTAGATAAACAGCATGTTTATGTAAGAATCCTAGGAACTAACGTCAGAAGATACAGACTCCAACCGTTAAGTCATCCCAGGTCCAGGAGACTTGCTGACCTCCCACCACAGAAGCAGGATGACAAAGACCAGGATGATGCACACCAGACCATCACTTGACCGGTTTCAAGATCATTATCAGAATGGACCATGCTGGCCTGCATGTAGAGAACTTTTCAACCCCCTTCCCTTGATCTCTTTGTTCTGCTTTCCTTCTCCCTCCTTATAGAAACCTCTGCCTGTACGGAGATGTTGAGATCGGCTTTGTGACAAGAGTCCCCCATTTCCTCAGGTGACCAGCACTTGATATGTAACGCCCTGGACGCAAGCCGCTGTCACAAAGAACCAAGAGACGCTTCTCATGCAAAAAGCAAAGGGTTTATTGATATCAGCATGCTGGGACTCACAGCCTACTCTGAGCACAGAGCAATGTCTGTGTGCCCCGACTAAGAGTTTAAGCATATCTTATATATCTTTCAGTGGGGAGGAGGTTGGAGTAAGGGGAGGAGAAAGGACTGTGCTCTGCCGATTGGCCAGGCGCAAGTCGATGTCTTGTTCCTGGGTGTGGCTAGCAGAGTCTTAGACTTCCGGGAAGACGCACGTGGCCAAGGTAAGATGGAGGACGTAGCCCTTACCCTGGGGCAAGGTGCCCCCCTTTGTCTTGGAACTTCCGGCTCAATCATGAGACGGACTGAATTTTTATTTCACCGTTGTTAGAGGCTTGTACTGGGTATATAACAACTTTTATTGAAATAGGATTTTTCTTCTTAAAATTCCTCCATGGCTATCAAAAAGCCAAATCAAGATTAATTTATTTACTGTCCTGATGTTTGCATAAACACAACAAGAATGGTAACTGACTACCTTTGCTGGAATCTCATGGTTGAATCTTAACGTGCCCCGTAGGGCCAGGAAGCCACGCCATCCAGCTGCCATCAGGCCCGCCTGCGGTATCTGCTGAGTTAGGTGAATCCCTCACCTGTAGCAATTCCACCTGAGCCCACGCTCCAGGCTTTAAGCCCATCTCGGTAGCCCCCCTACTTGTTGCGGCCCTGAGTGTGTGGGAGTTCCGCAGGAATGTAGAGGCATCCCTACTGCTCTCCTTTTACTCTTACCAACCGCCAGTGATGGTAGGGCATCGGCCTGACGCTCTAGCGCCAGCTATCTTCAGGGCTTCCAAGCAGGATACTAGGCTTTCTCTGTGGCACTTTTACTGGCTTCAAGTCTTCAGAGCTTAGACAGGGTTCCTTAAAACATAAACCACTATTGGAAACCAGTCTTATTGAATTTATGCAAAGAAATGTATTGCCATGACTTATTTAGCATTGCCAAATTTCGGAGGAATTACATAAGAAGAAAGACATACTGATCTACTCTAAGATTTTCTGACTTTTCTTGCCAATTCCTTTTAATAAAACAATAATTGTTGGCATTAAAATTTTTTCTATGCATAAACAGGCCTTTTTCTAGCTTTACAAAGGCCTGCAAGACAGTATTACGGGCTGCCAACTGTTAGCTGTCTCTCAACAGAGACCAAAACCTGATGGGCACTGTTCCTTGCCCAGTTGAGCACCTGCCCTCTTGGCAGCTGGCCATTCTTTACTTTTGGGGGTCATCCTACACAGTTCTCTTTCAGGATAACCAATATATATTCAAACCTGCAAAAGAATCAAAGGTCAATATAACATATTAATACAATGAAACATGATATTGGCATCATGGCCGCTTTAGGCCTTCCTATAAATTGTCCTTGTCTCTTTGGAGCTATGTCTATGAAGATGTAGGCATCATCTAAGTCTATTGTGGGGGCTTCTGGAGACAGGAGTGATCTCGAGTCATGTTACCAGCATCAGGCAGGTGGAGCACGCCGTAGCTTGGTTGCATTGATCTCGATCGACGCTCCATTTGGTGATGAAGTCTTTTTGGACCATGGATGGGTCCGCTGACCGGACGTAGATGTGATGGACCCAGGTCTCGACGTCGTCGTCAGCACCACGGAGTAGGGTGTGGGGACCTTTCCATCGAGGCTCTAGGTGGTGCCTTTTGCCTGGGTGGCGCCAAGGCGCAGCCAAATGTCCTCGTGCGCCCTCTGGAGCCCTCTCAAGGAAAGAGACAATTCTTGCAGCAAGAAAGTCAGTACATTTGACCAGATTCATTCCCGCCTATCTTTACAGATTCCAAGGCCCATTGTCTTCCTTAATTAGTACTGGCCTGTATTATCTAATTCAGCACAGGCAGGGGGAAGGGCCCATTAAATCTCTCTGCTCTGAGGAGCTCTGAGCCCCACCCTTGAATGTCCTAATCAGACTAGAAAAGCTACAAATACCTTTTAAATTTACCCCAGAATTCTAAAATTTCAACCCAACACAGAAATATCACAGAACAAATCAAAGTCCCTAGTACACAAACATAGACAGAAATTTTTACTAGTTAGGCGGGCAGATTCCACCTCTGACAGAGAGCAAGTGCCCTTGGGAAAAGGTATTTTGCTTTTGGTCAGAGCATTCAACCTGAAATTAAACATTTTTTTCACAGACTTCTACACTTACATGAAAATAATTATATCTAAGTAGACATACAAATATCAAATAAACATCAGATAACAGAAACACTGCCCAAGTCCCCTGATGGGGGCCTGACAGGAACAAATGTGGGGGCCTTTGGCCGGGGGGGGGGGGTATAAAGTCTCCATTCTTCCTTTCTCGGCACTGCTAAGGACAGGATCATTGGAGAGGTCTCTTCACCTAGGCAAGGCTGTGCTGAACTATCTGGGGCAAAAGTGGTTCTGCTTCTATTTTGGCTAAAAGGTCTCTGCCCCTGTATCATTCATAAAGTTCACAGTCTGGCCCCCGATTTTCATTTCGACCATCAGCTCATGGGGGCCCAGTTGGAAAGAGCCCAGCCTGTCCTAGTCAGAGTCAGCTGTTGCCAGTCTGAGGAGGTCTGCCTCAGGCGGCTCTGGCCAATAGTGGCTGGGTGGTTTGGATGGCCTTGCCAGCTTCTTCTGGCCTGCTCCTGCCCTGCCTGCCTCTTCACTTCTGCTAGTAACCCTTACTCTGTCCCTTTTTACACACGCAGAACCAGACCCAAGGCGGCAAGGTTTGAGCAATTTTAAAATTTCATTTGTCCTTGGGTGTGGACAGCAAATGACACTAATCAGATTGACATTTATTCACAAGTGTCTTTGGTTTAGGGAAGATAGGATTTCTGCTCAGTTTCCCTATTTTACTTGTCCCAGCTTACTGGCCTATCATGCATTCAACTTTCTTTGAACATTTCTCTTTTCCTTCTCATCACATACACAACCTTTCTAAATTTTATACTTTCAAATTAGCCTTTAAACCTTCTTTCTATGTCCTTTTAAAAATGCATAACCATGCCTCAGACCTTCTACTCAGAATTCCTTATTCTTAAAAACCTCAATCCTTTAATGATTACCATAAAGTAAACAGCCAGTATTTCTTAGATTACTAAGAGCAGGTGCTTCTTCCCCTATGCAATTTCAAGTATACTGTATCAGTCTAATTTAGTATCGGAAGGGTTAAAGAGAGCGAAACGGGGCAGAGAAACTTGTTGTGCTTAGTAGCAGCTTGCGGCCTTGAGTCCAACATAGTTCAGATAAGTAAAGACACAACAAAAACTATCTCTCCCTGCTCTCCCTGCCGCCGCCCCCCCTTTGCTGCATTAACCATTTCCTTAGCTGCTCTCCCTCCTAGATTTTTCCTCTTTTAAGCCCCAGAGGCTCAAATCCCTTTCCTCTTTTACTACTTTTGACCTATCTGCCTCCAGCCTAAGGCTCCTCCATCTCAGCAGGCTGAGAGTCTACTACTCTATCTAGTGAATCCTACCGCCACTACCCCATCTCACACCCACTCCGGAGCAGTTTTCAGCTCTCTTCCAGCCCCAGTTAGAGCAGATGCTGTCCCCTGACTTCTGACCAGCGGTCCAGGGTCAGAGACAAAGGAGTAGAGATAGACTGGCCCATGACTAAAAACAAACACACACCAATGACAAGAAACAAAGAACAGAAGACAAGGACAGACACAACGCGTTGAGACAAAAAATCAAAGGATCCAAAAAGAAGGTTTTTCAAAGCCAATTGACCCAGCTGGCAACAGAGTTTCAGAACAAACGAGAGGAATCCAGGCGCCCCTGGTCCTCTCCAGACTCCACCAGGGCGTCCCCCGGGGATGTGGCCTGCGACCTCCCGACACGTCTGTCAGCCGCAGTCGGGGGAGGCTCACGCCCCTCCCCGACAGCCACCAGACCGAACAGATTTGCCAGCTCCGCCATCACTTACCCCAAGAAGCGTCTGTTGGAACCCAGAGGCGGCTGCAGCGATCTCGGTGGAACCTCCAAAATGTAACGCCCTGGACGCAAGCCGCTGTCACAAAGAACCAAGAGACGCTTCTCATGCAAAAAGCAAAGGGTTTATTGATATCAGCATGCTGGGACTCACAGCCTACTCTGAGCACAGAGCAGTGTCTGTGAGCCCCGACTAAGAGTTTAAGCATATCTTATATATCTTTCAGTGGGGAGGAGGTTGGAGTAAGGGGAGGAGAAAGGACTGTGCTCTGCCGATTGGCCAGGCGCAAGTCGATGTCTTGTTCCTGGGTGTGGCTAGCAGAGTCTTAGACTTCCGGGAAGACGCACGTGGCCAAGGTAAGATGGAGGACGTAGCCCTTACCCTGGGGCAAGGTGGAGGGCCTAGCCCTCGCCCTTTCACACTTACACCTTTTCAGTGAACAAGTATTTTTACAGCCTTGGGCTCTTGAGTAGATAATAGGAACATCATCCAAGTCCCCTGATGGGGGCCTGACAGGAACAGATGTGGGGGCCTTTCCCACATCCCAGGACAGGATTCTTGACCTATGTTTTATTTAGATAGAAACGGTTTTTATCACAAATAAACAAACAAATCCAAAACCAAGAAAATCGAGGCCAGAAGTACCCTCTGATGTTTTAGGGGTACCAAGGAAGGAGAAGTTAGGCAGTGTCCAGCTCTTCTCACAATCCATCACCAGTGACCAGTTCCAGCTTACTGGTTTACCATTCATTTAACATTTCTTTTCTCCCATCACACCAAAGCCATGCTTTCCAGTTAGAACTTTTAGCCTTAATTTTTAGGTGACATGTAAATAATTAACATTCCTCAGATTGATAATATATTCAAATTCAATAACAAGGATACATATTTAAGCATTAAGGACAGATCAATTTACAGAAGCAGAGACAGCATGCAATCCAAACCACAGCTGTGGGTAAACACATTATCTAGATCAGTATGAAGCCACAGTTTCTATCTGACTTTAGAAATTGGATTACTACTATCAGTCCCTTTTAAAGACTTTGATTTAATCTTTAATTGTCCTTAGTTTAAGGAAAGCAGAGTTTTCTAGATTTAAGAGATTAGAAAAATGACTTAGTCTTTTTTTAAGGAATATGAGCTCTATTGTTAGCCCTTATAAAGCCAACTGCTCAGAAACATTGGTCTATCATACCATTGAAATTATATTAAGATCGTGATTGCTAATTAAGCATTAAAAATATCTTTTTTAAAAATAGTATTAAATAAATCCGCGAGGCAAGAACACTTTCTGCCCCATCCACATTTCCGTAGTAAAACTCCGCCTTAAAGCTCCACCCCTGAAATTCCATCCTGCCTCAGTGAGAAGACATTCCTTTTTGGCTAAATCAGAGGGAGGGGCCGTTGCTGTTTCAAGATGGCGGCCCCCAGGGGAGCGGCAGACCATGCGGCCAACATAGCGGCTGTCAAGGCTTGCAGCCCAAAATGGTGGCTGTACCAATAAGCAAAGGTATTTAGTTATCACAATAACATAATTTTTCCCAATTCAATCCAAACATTTCTTTGTCAGGTTCATCTCTGCCATTTTTAAGGCCAAAACAGTCTCGGGTTTTTATTCTGTACTTTCCCTTTACACGTGCACAGAAATCCCAAATGCATTTTAAAACTTTCGTAAAACTTTTACATTTCTAGCTGGGGCGATCTCTATGGGAAGAGACCGGCTCGCATCCAGAGCCGCAGCCGCCCCCGGCCTCCCGGGTGTCCGGCCCTCAGGCTCCGCGGGGGACCTTCCCCCGGACCCGACGCCGACGGGGGGGCCTCGCTGCTCCCGCCTCCCGTGAGCGACGCGCCGGCCCCGCTCTCCCGAGCTCCACCTGGCTCCACTCATTCGCCACAAGCCCGGGGCCAACGCCGGCCAATGCCGGCTGCTGCTGCTGCCGCCGCCGCCGCCAGGCTCCGCGAACGAGTCCGCGCCCGGCCCGAGCCCAGGGCCGCCCCCCCGAAGGCGCAGCCCAAGCTGCGGGGCTCGGGCTGCCTGGGCTGCCGCCGCCTCTCCTGTCCCATCCCCGGGGCGCGACCCCGCGCACGACTCGGCCTCGGCGCGAGCCACAACCCCGGCAGGACCGGGGCAGGGAAGGGGACCCCATCACTGCGACGGGCCCCGCGACCACAACCCTTTCGACCGTTGGCCGCATGCAGCGCGAGGAAGCTCCCGAATGGGAAAAACCGTGGCCTCGGGGTCTCTCCCAGCCCCCGCCACCGACCGGGCAGGAGGCCGAGCCCCCAGGGCCGCTGCCGCAGCCTAGCCGCCTGGGCCCGCGGCGCGGCCGGGCTCCGGGGCAGCCGCGCGCCGGCTTCAGCCTCCGCATCCAGGCGCATCTTTCCTTTTCTGCGGCCCGAGGCACAATGATCCCCTGCCTTTAAACTCATATACTTTAACCAGACATTCATTCAGAGTTTAAACAATCCATTCAATTCCTAACAACTTCCCAATTCCTGAGGGAGCTCTAAAGCCTCCCCCAACAGAAAACAGAAACAGGCACAGACAAACAGGGCCCAAAACAGCCTTCCACTTCCATGGAAGAGACAGACGATGGCTTACGCCAAACCGGCGGGGAACTACCCACCTCGTCTCAGATTGGGGTTTCTACAGATCTTCCGCCTTTTCGGAAGCAAAATTACACCCCTACAGATACAGATGGAGGATCGAGGCGTCCCCCGACTCCTCCCGCCCTTTGACCTCCATGTGCGTCCACGGTCAATGTGGGCGAATACAGATTTCAGAAGTGAGCTCACACAGAACAGATAAAGCACACAGAACAGACAAACACAATACAGAGACACTTACCGCGGCCATGCAGATTCTACGAATTGGGGGAGTCCCTACATGGTCTTGGGAATCCCGGACGAGCCCCCAAATGTTGTGCCCAGATTTCAGGATCCCCAAGAAACCAACAGGGAGCCAGCAATTCGATGCAAAAGCATAAGAATCTGTATTTCAAGTTAACTTGGGCTCCCCATCCACAAGGCTTACCGACACCAAAGCAAGCCAAATGGCTGAGCACCCCAACCCCGTCTCAGGACGGGTTATATAGGGTGGGGGTTGGAGTAAGGGGAGGAGAAAGAACTGTGCTCTGCCGCCTGGGTGTGGCTAGCAGAGTAGGACGTAGCCCCTACCCTGGGGCAACCTAGCCCTCGCCCTTTCACTGGGAACACGTGTTTCAGCCTCAGTGTACACTGGGAACACTGTTTCGGCCTCGGTGTACTCTGGGAACACGTGTTTCAGCCTCGGTGTACACTGGGAACACGTGTTTCAGCCTCGGTGTACACTGGGAACACGTGTTTCAGCCTCGGTGTACACTGGGATCTTTAAAAAACCCCGTGCCCATAATGGACTCCACACTAACTAAACTGGAAACTCTGAGAGTGAGACCAAGGCCTCAGTACTCCTTAAGCACTGAAGTGAGTCCAACATGTAGTCAACATTGAAACAGCTGCTTTAACACCAATAATACCTAAAACTTGAGCAGCCTTCTGCCACTGTGTAGGAAATATGAGTTTCCATCTTGAGGCTAAGGTTTAGAAGCTCTTTAAGTCCTAAGACCAGGAATTGTCCTCTAAACCAAGGTGTGTAGCAAAAACTGACTCAACTGCCCTAACTCTGGAGGGTCAGCTCTCTGGTCCTTGAAGCGTTGAGCTGGGAAGCTGGAGCCGCAGGGGACAGTCACAGGCTCAGAGCTGAGCTGCAGGAGGCTGGGCACCGGGAAGCGTTTTTCTGACGCGATGGCTCCTGAGAAAGAATTCATTCACATTTTGGACTCCATTTTCTCATCCACAAACTGAATGTGGAAATCGGTGAAATACAGCCTTGACATTATGTTTTTTCCTACCATTCCCCTGGAAATATCAGATTGAACATAAAATGCATAAAGTGCTACCCGTTCTTAAACACTGCCCATTTAAGTACAGCCATGTGCTCAGAGGAATAAAAATAATAATAAACAAATAAATGCTGCCTTTTCCAGAACCACGACAAGTTTGAAGAGAAAACTAGAGTGTTTGGGGTAAATCGTCTAGATGTAGGCTCTTCATGTTGACAATGGAATTATAGAACAACCACTCTCTCACCATAAATAGTTCTGCCCTGGGGCAGGCTGACCTCAGGGAGGTCAATCACAGAGTGGAGTTCTCTGCACGGCTGTTCCCACCCGCGTGCTTCTCTATGAACATGAGTGTGTGCTAACTTTCAGCATTGCCTGCACCATATTCAAAAGTATTGATCTGAACACTAAGAACAGCTATAAAAAGATGGAAAACAACATGTGTCATAGTTTTTAACTCTTTAGAAAAAAATACAGGTGGAATAGCTTGTTAATTAAAACTGTGGTTGCTAGAATCTTCCTGGATTAATGCTAGATCTACTACCTATTAGCTTTATGATTTTTTAAATGTACAGTTGACATTTAATATTATATTAGTTTCAGGTGTACAACCCAGTCATTAGACATTATATAGCTTATGAAATGATCATCCCGATAAACTTCATACCCACCTGACACCATACCTAGTTAGTAGAATATTATTGTCTATATTCCCTACTTTGTACTTCACATCCCAATGACTATTCTGTAACAACCAATGTGTACTTCTTAATCCCTTCACTTTTTTCACCCATCCCTCAACCCCTCCCATCTGGCACCTGTTGAAATATTCTCTGTATCTATGAGTCAGTTTCTGTTTAGCTTGTTTGTTTATTTTGTTTTTTTAGATTCAATTGTTGACAGATACATATTTATTGGCATTTTATTGTTCATATTTATTATTCTTATTCTCATTCTTATTCTTATACTTATTCTTCAAGACGACCCTTTAACATTTCATGTAATACTGGTTTGGTGGTGATAAATTTTTTAAGCTTTTTGTTGTCTGGGAAGCTCTTCATATGTCATTTGATTCTAAATGGTAGCTTTCTGGGTAGAGTAATCGTGGTTGTAGGTCATTGCTTTTCATCACTTTTGAGTATTTCTTGCCAATTCCTTCGGGTCTGCAAAGTTTCTGTTGAGAAATCAGCTGACATTCTCATGGGACCTCCCTTGTAGGTAACTAACTGCTTTTCTCTTGCTAGTTTTAAAATTCTGTCTTTGTCTTTAATCCTTGGCATTTTAATTATGATGAGTCTTGTGTGGGCCTCATTGGGTTCACCTAGTTTGGGACCCCCTGTTAATCACTGCTTCCTGGACTTATATGTCTATTTCCTTCACCAAATTAGAGAAGTTTTCTGTCATTATTTTTGTAAATAGGTTTTCAATTTCTTTCTCTCTCTTCTCCTTCCAGCACCCCCATGATGCAAATGTTGGTACCCTTGAAGTTATCCAGAGGCTCCTTATACTACCTTCATATTTTTTAATTCATTTTTCTTTTTGCTCTTCTGCTTGGGTGTGTTTTGCTTCCTTATATTCCAAATCACTGATTTGAATCTCAGCTTCATATACTCTACAGTTGTTATTCTTCATTTCAGTTAGTATAGCCTTCATTTCTGACTGGTCCTTTTTTTATGCTGTTGAGTTCTCACTAAGTTCATTGAGCATCCTTATAACTAGTGTTTAGAACTCTGCATCTAGTAGATTGCTTATCTCCATTTTGTTTAGGGTGTCTGTTTTTTCTAAAGTTTTGTTCTGTTCTTTCCTTTGGGACATGTTTCTTTGTATTCTTCCCTGTGTTGGTTTCTATGCCTTCGGTAGAGCTGATACATCTCCCAGGCTTAATAGAGTGGCCTTATGTCAAAGATGTTCTGTAGGATCCAGTGGCAAAGTCCAAGCTGGGTGCTCTAGTTACTAACAACTTCCTATTGCAGTTGAGCCTTGATTGCTGTTGCCATGTCAATGGGAGGGATTTATGGCCAAACCAATCTGCTACAAAGACTGGCTGTAACCCCCAACCACTGTGGAGGGACAGCTGTGCAGGGGCCCACACCACAGAGCAGAACTTATGGACTTAGACACCCTCTATGCTCCAGCACTGGGGCAGCAGGTCAAAAGACCCCAGGGACATGTGGGGAGGAACTGGATTGTCTGGCATCAGGGTGAGGGCTGGTGGGGGCCAGCTCTCTTCAGACAGAAGTGCTGGCAGAGGCCATTGTTTTTTATGAGCCACCACTACACCATGGACCTGGCAAACAGGAGCCATATCTGAGTCTCCATCCACCTGGCTCACATTGTTTGCCCCACCTTGGTGATTCCCTGAGATATTGCCCACCCAACTTTAGGGTCCACCCAAGCTGTTCCCAGGGACTTTTCCATAAGAATGGCTGTCTTGGCTCATGCTTCAGACTTTCCTAAAATCTCTCAAACAAGCAACATCTGGCCTTGGCATGCCCCATGCCTCTTGCGAAGTGGCCCCAGGTCTGGCACTAGCAGCAGCCCACCTTGGTTCACAGCTTGGCCTTTCCTGGGCACCTCCAAACCCAGCACAAGTAGCAGCCATCTGCAGATTGCTTTGTAGCTCATGCCGGGTGGCCCTGGGCAGGACACAGGTGGCAGCTGACCTTGGCCTGCACTTCCTGGGAGGCCCCAGAGCCAGCACACTCAGTGCACAGCTTCAGACCACATCAAAGCACCACCCAACCACCTCCATGGCACCACATTCAAGGGGCAAGCTCAGTGGGCACCAGAGCCCTGCTGAAGTAAGTTCAGCTGTGTGATTTTAAAGTAATTACTTTCTCTAATCTCAGTGTTCTCTTTTGTAAAATGGAAAGCCTAGTAAAAGAGTGGGCCCCTGACTGGTTTGCTAAATGGTTAGAGTGTCAGCCCATAGACTGAAGGGTCATGGGTTTCATTCCCAGTCAAAGGCACATACCTCGGTTGCAGGTTCAATCCTCAGCCACAGTCCAGTTGCATGCGGGAGGCAGCCAATCAATATGTGTCTCTCTCACATCTCTGTTTCTATCTCTCTCTCTCCCTCCTCCATCTCTTCTACTCTCTCTAAAAATCAATGGAAAAAAATATCCTCGGGTAGGGATTTAAAAAAAGAGTTGAGCATGCACAGTATCTGGCACAGAGTAAGCACTTAATAGTTGTTATTATTAAACAGAGTCGAACAACCATGCCTAGGAGATACAATAGATGACATAAAAATTATTTATTAATAACTAATGACATGGTAAATCTCCCGAGTGACAACTAACGTGACAGAGCTGGGCACTGTTTAAAGTGCTCTGTATGTTAACTTGTTTGATATTTACAATAGCCCTCTGAGGCTAGCAACTTTACAGATAAAGAAGCTACTTTAACTTGGAAAGATGGAAAGGTGAAAATCAGGCCCAAGGTCACATAGCTGTAGGGCCCAGTGCTGGGATTCAAGCCAGAGGAGTCCGGCCCAGAGTCCGTGGGCAGCACTGTAAACATACTGCTCCACCTTGAGGACGGGCAGGATCTTCACCTCAGACCCATGTTGCATCAGCACCATCACCCTGTCCTCTCCACTGCTCTTCTTGTGGCCCCACACCTTTCACAGCGATGACATATAGAGAAGTTCAGACTATAATTTCTTAGATTCAGCCACTTAATTTTCACTCTCTTGTACTGGTTGAATCAATAACAAAAGACAAGCCTGGCTGGTGTGGCTCAGTGGTTGAGCATTGACCTATGAATCAGGAGGTCACAGTTCGATTCCCGGTCAGGACACATGCCCAGATTGCAGGCTCAGTCCCCAGTGGTGGACGTGCAGGAGGCAGCTGATCAATGATTCTCTCACATCATTGATGTTTCTATCTCTCCCTCTTCCTTCCTCTCTGAAATCAATAAAAAAGAAAAAAATAACAAAAGACCAAAAAATATTTCTATCTAACCACAGAGTCTAGCCATCCATGTGGTTGCTACAGGATATTAACAAGGGAACCTACTTTGCCTTGACAAGGAGTGGAAGAGAGCTGATAACCCATTAAAAGTCCTTTCTAAACTCAGCGAGTTGATGACGATGTGTGTTTATACGTATGAGGTTAAACCCACTGAGCACCACTTCTCTGAGCAGGAGCACCCGCGAGGCTACCTGAGCAATGGAAGCTCTCTCCCAGGCAGAAGAGAAGGGAGATCTGGGACCCTCACCGGGGCCCCACCCCAAACACACACACACACACACACACATGCACACACACACGCACACACATGCACTCACACACATGCACGCACATACTCACACACTCACACTCACACACTCACACACTCACACATTCAAGGAAAACCCTGCTAAGTTATCCAGGCCAACGTCATCCGATAGCAGCTCAACATAGCTCCCCTCCGCCTCTCTAGACAAAGCAACTCTGTTCTTCAGGAGCTCGGCTTTCAGATGCTCAGACGCCCTCGCTACCAGTTCTGTGCCATGGTCCTCAGTCCTCAGGGCACTTCTGAGGGTGCTGGGCCCGCCCATCCGCTCAGTTGGACTTAGCAGCGCTGGTCTCCAGCCTTCCTGGGCCAGCGCAGCCATGGTGAGCATTTCATCGTGAGCATTTAAAAGAGAAAACAAAGGTGAAAAAGAAGCATATTACAATTCAATCCCATATTTTGTATAAAGATGTTATTTTGTCGGTTATTTATTATTGTTGGCCTTTTGGATTGATCCTGGCACTGTTTGTATAAGTGGCAGGAGCACTCTGGCGCCTAGAATGACACAGACCACCCACGCTCCGTGGTTCCTGCCACCCGGCTGTGAATCAGCACAGTGCACAGGAGAGCAGGCCCGTGCGCTGCTGGCCGCCACCCCCTCACAATCAGTGCAGCGCCCACAGCGCCCCTCGCACTCTGCAGAGGGGCCTGAAAGAGGGTGTGCCCAGGAACCCCAGGCCCTGCCGTGCACTGACTTCATAAAGAGAGGAGGTGAAGTAACACTTTTCTTTTTAGTGCCCCGCGGGGTGGAACTGAAATCACAGCCTGCTCCGATTTTCAGAGGCCTCCTGGGTAAGAGAATGCTTTTATCTGAGATACAATGGCTGAGGCCGTCCTGGCGGTTCCCAGGCGGGCCGTGCCAAGCCCATGAATGCTGGCTTTATGAGTTGGTCCTGCAGGTGTGGGGGGCGTGCAATCACTAATGAGGAGCTGGGACCAGGCTCCTGCAGCCTCTGGCACCAAGGCTGCTGGCTGTGTGGTGCTGAGAAAGCACGCAGGCATCAAGCATTCCTTCGGCTTCAGCACTGCCTGAGGCCAAGTGTCTGTCCCAGTCCACCCTGTGCTGGTGGGGCTTCCAGAAAAGAAGGGTCTGTGGGCACCCCCTGACCAAGCGGTTGGTGGCTCTTACACGTTTCCTGCTCGGACTTGCTGCCCCTATTTTGGCCAAGGGACGATCTTCATGCAGATGCACTTCTGTCACCCCGAAGGTTTGTGAAGACCTCGCGGATCCAGGCCCAGGTGGGTGGGCTGCCCAGAAAGAGGCATTGGGAGGGCAAACCAAATGACCTCAGGTAACACGCACAGATCTTCAGACAGAGGAAGGGACGAGAGCTGCACAGAGTAGAAAGTTTTTCAAGCAGACTGGACAGAGGGGAGGAGGCCTGGGAAAACAGTATCCTGGTTCAGGGGCTCACAGAGCCTTAAATTTAAATAGAATCCACTGCATCCTGTTCACCCAAGAGTTTACCTAAGAATTAAGTGTGGTGGCCAAGGGGTCACTATTAGCTCACCCAGCTCGTTCTTCCGGCCCTGGGGAGAGCTCGAAGGTGTGGGAGGCGATGCCTGTCATCTTTCCCACCCTCCCTGCCTGCCCTTCGCTCCCAGGGCTTCTCCCTGAGCTGACAATGGAACAGGACCTAGGAGGGGCCTCAATCAGCTGTGCGGCCTCTTGAAGGTTACTCAAGATTTCAGAGTTTTAGCCCTGGCCAGTTGCTCAGTGGATAGAGCGTCGGCCTGTAGACCAAAGGGTCCCGGGTTCAATTCTGGCCAAGGGCACATACCTCAGTTGCAGACTCCTCCTCGGCCCGGGCCCTGGTCAGGGCATGTGCAGGAGGCAACCAATTGATGTGTCTCTCTCACATGGATGTTTCTCCCTGACTTTCCCTCTCTCTTCCACTTTCTAAAAATCAATGGAAATATATCCTCGGGTGAGGATTAAAAAAGAAAGGAAAGAAAGATGCAAAGCAAAAGATTCCAGAGCTTTACTGGGAGAGCCCCAGCTCCTCTGGCAGTGACAGCGCAGACTCCAGGCCGCAAAGAAAGGCAGGAGCCTCACGTGGGAACCGGGACGCTGGGCAGCAGCAGATGGCACCCCCCAGGAGCCTCCACGGCCAGGAGCAGCCCACACCCCGGGCAGAAGTGCCTCCAGGGGTGCTGGTAGGGGACAGTGGGGCTGACAGGCATGGCGAGGCTCTGGTCCCTAGAGGGAGGCTCCGGTCCACAGCCTCCAGGACCCGTGTCCACCCTTCCACCTGGAGCACCTGTGGCGGGGGGGGGGGGGGGGGAGGGGGACAGAGCAGAGCGAGGCCTGGCTGAGGCTGGGCTGGCAAGACCACCCATAAACACTGAAACAATTAGCTTTCATACTTTAGGGGTTGAAAGAAATTTGAGATGTGGGAGCAACACACACAGCAGACTGCTTCTCACAAAATTCCCCCCTTCTCTGGGTGCTCATGCCTAGTTCACATCACTCCAGCATTTCCTGTCACCTACGCTGACATCTGAGACGCCTGGTGGGCCAGCCCAGCAGTGACAGCTCAGAGGAAGGGGAAGGCTTGGGATTAGTGATGTTTCAAAAGCACAAAAGGAGACATTCTAGTTCCAAAAACGTTTCTGAACTTTGCCCCTAACACCAAAATTCAGCAGTTAGCAATGTTTCTTTGGTTTAACCCTAACCCGAGCCACCATAAACATTAATTTACTCAGTAAATACCTATTGAACACCTTCTTTGTGCCAGGCACTGTGCTGGGCAGTGGATGAATGGGGTGAATCACATAGACAAGGTTTCTGCTTCCATGGCGCTTGTATTAGTCTGTATCTGTCACATAAGAATGAGCTTAAGTCACTTCCTGGGAGCACACTCAGAAGTATTGTGGCAGAATGCACGGGAGAATGACCAGCCAGCTCTGAGGGAGGAAAGTTTAACCTTTATTTCCCAGATCTGCTAGTCCAGGGGAATTCCGGATCCAAAGCCTGAACTGAACTCGTGGGAAGGCTATGACCTATATATCACCTCCTGTGGTGGGCCCCTGAGGGTCCCTGCAGCTCCACCCAAGGCAGCTGTGGCGGGCCCTGGGGTTAGGCTCTGCAGCTCCACCCAAGTCAGTCAGAGTGGGGAAGGAAGACTACAATTTTAACCAGATACTGAACTAGGTTGCAAGCCCCCCCACCACACACACACACATTTTCCTTTTCATTCCCCGCTCTTGTTCCACAAGCTATTCTTAGCCTTGGGGATACAAAAGACTCAGGAATTGGGGATAAGGTTGATGACTGCTCTAGTTTCTTCCTGCTGAAGGGGGGTGAAGAAAAAGGGGGTTCAGTATCCTGAGTCTTCACCATCTCCCCCAAGGGGGTCGTCGGAGTAGCAAGGGCAGAGAAGTTCTCCTCCCGGTACCAGTCTGGGATTCCAGTGACACTTGTATGAAGAGAGAAGAAAACTGTTAGAAAAATACAAAAACCTTCCTTCATCCTTTTACCCCCTTCTCATTGGGCCCATTCCTCTTCCTGAGGGGTGTATTTCGGAGGTTCAGGTAATTCAGGAACCAGCATGATCCGCGATGGCGCCGCCCGCTCCTTAGCAGCCAGCCTTGCCACTGCATCTGCACAATGGTTCCCTTCTGACACGGAGTCTTTTCTCCACTGATGTCCTCTACAATGGATGACGGCTACTTCCTTGGGCTCCCAGACTGCTTCTAGTAACTTCAAGATCTCATTTTGATTTTTTTATTCCTTTTCCTCTGGCCGTCAGGAGCCCCCTTTCCTTATATATGGCCCCATGGATATGCAGGGTAGCAAAGGCATAGCGCGAGTCAGTGTAGATGTTGGCGTGCTTATCCTTACTGAGATTTAAGGCTCTGACTAGGGCCCAAAGTTCTGCCCTCTGTGCTGACCATCCTTCAGGCAGGGCCTGTGCCTCAATTATCTCAGAGTTTGACACCACTGCATACCTGGCTCGTCCTTTTCCTTCATCTAGGAAGCTACTGCCATCCCTGAACAATACTAATTCTGGATTCTGTAGAGGCCTGTCTGTTAGATCTGACCGGCTGGAGTAAACCTCCTCTAGGATTTCTAGACAATCATGCTCTGGGGCTCCCTCTGCGATGGGTAGGAAAGTGGCAGGATTAAGAGTTCTTACTGCCTCTAATCTTATTCATGGATTTTCACATAGGCACCCTTGGTATTGAGCCAACCAAGCATGAGTCAGCCAATGTTGCCCCTTAGCTTCTTCCATTAGGGTGACAACAACATGAGACACTTTAACATTTAAGTTCTGTCCCAGAGTGAGCTTGTCTGCCTCTTTGACTAATAAGGCAGTGGCTGCAAGGGCCCTGAGGCATGGGGGCCACCCAGAGGCAACCGGGTCAATCTGTTTGGACAGGTAGGCTATTGGCCTCTGCCAGGGTCCCAGCTCCTGAGTCAGAACTCCTAGGGCTACCCTGTTGTTCTCGTGAATGAAACGGTTAAAGTCCCGCATCACATCTGGGAGCCCTAAGGCCGGCGCCTCGGTGAGCTTTGTCTTTATGGTCACGAAGGCTTTTTCCTGTTCAGGACCCTAGTTAATGGGTGCCTTTTCCTCTCCTTTTAAGGCTTCATAGAGGGGCTTAGCTAGATCTGAGAATCCTGGGATCCAAATTCCACAGAACCCTGCTGCCCCTAGGAATTCTTAAATCTGTGGCCAGGTGCTGGGGACTGGTATGGCACACACTGCCTGTTTTAATTCGGAAAGCTAGGTATTTGACTTCCCTCTGACAGATTTGAGCCTTCCTTTTGGACACTTGGTAACCTGTTTCAGTTAAGAGTCTTAAAAGGGTTCATGTTTCTTCCCAACACTGAGCTCACGTGGAGCTGGCCAGTAGGAGGTCATCTACATATTGGAGTAGAACGCACCCCATATCCTGTCCTGGAAATTTGGACAAATCTGCTGCTAGTGCTCCAAAAGAGTTGGAGAGTTCTTGAACCCTGTGGCAGTCTGGTGCAGATGAACTGTTCCTTAGCCCCTGTGGTTGGGTTTTCCCACTCGAAGGCAAACAGGGGCTGACTGGAGGATGCCAGCTGAAGGCAGAAAAAGGCATCTTTTAGATCTACTGTAGACATGTAAACCATTCCACTTCTGACGGAATGAGCCCCAGGAGGGTGTATGGATTCGGCAGTGCCAAATGCAGGGTTATAACGGCCTCATTAACAGCCCGCAGGTCTTGCACCAGGCGGTAATCATTGGTCCCAGGCTTCTTGACAGGTAAGAGAGGGGTGTTCAATGGAGACTGACTCTGCTTAAGAAGTCCCCATTGAAGCAGTCTTTCAAGTGGCTCTGGATACCTAGGTGTGCGTTCCTTGGAATTGGATATTGGTGAACTTTTACAGGCTGTGCCCCAAGCTTCAAGTTAATTAGCACTGGGGCATGATTCTTAGCCAGGCCCAGGGGATTTCCTTCTGCCCAAATCAGTGGGAATTCCTTCTCTAGTTCAGGAATTCATGAACCACCTGGTGGCCACCTAACTGACATTGATGGGGGCAGCAGAATGGTCTACGGGTGTGGTCCCCGGTAGCTCCGATAATGGTGACTTCCTGTCCTGAGAGGGGAGCTACTTTCTGAGTAACTACCAAGTGCTCTGCCCCTGTATCAACCATAGAGTTTACAGTATGGTCCCCAATTTTCATTTCAACCATGGGCACATGGGGGCCCAGTTGGAAAGAGCTCAGTCTGTTCTGGTCAGAGTCGGCTGCCACTAATCCAATGAGGTCAGCCTCAGGTGGCTCTGGCCGATAGCAGCTGGATGGTTAGGATGGCCTTGCCTGCTTTTTCTGGCGGCTCAGAGATTCATTCTTCCGGTGTCCTAATCCTTTACAATAGGCACACTGGTCCGGTTTAAGATCTGTCCTTCCTTTCCCTGACTTGGCTCCTTGTGGTCTCCCTTTCCTTCCTGCCTGAGGGTTCTGGGAGTTAATGTCTATGACAGCTGCAGTGATCAGGGTTGCTTGCAATCAACCCAGGTGGGCTTATGAGTGATGCTTCTAATTCAAGAGATCAGTCGTAGTGAACGGCTGGTAGTAAAAGACCAATCCTCCCTCTTGTAGGGTCCCATCTTCTCCCAATACTGGCGGACCCCGAGTTTCTCGGAGAGGCATCTGAAAAGCTGGGGGTGGCCTGGATCCCTGATCAGCTGAGCACAAATGTTGTCCAACTGGCTCTGGAGAGTCCGGTTAGGGGGAGACAGAAGGAGGTGGTGTATCTAAGCTTCCCTGACCAGGCAAAGGAGCACTGGGTGCCACTTGAGACACATATGAAGGTGGTAAAACTGGCGGCACTTCCTCGCCGGGGGCGGGGGGGGGGGGGAATCCTGTAGAACAGGGGGCTGAGTTTCCTTATGAGGGATCTGTTTATTTTCTCCTACCACTAAAACCTTACTATGTCTCTTCTTATACACGCAGAGCCAGATCCAAGAAGGCCTGTGCTGAGCTATTTCTAGCCATTGAGCTATGTAAGAAAACTGGTCAGGATGACCAGGGTCACCCATGATGACCTTAAAGAGGGCCCTGACAGTTGGGACACCTAGGGTTCCCTCTAAGGGCCACCCCACACAATAGGTTGGCCATTCTAATTCACAGAATTTTCTTAACTTCCAGGGAACTAGTTTCACACTATAATCCCAGGCAAATTCTTTCTGTAAAACCCAATCTACACTAATAAAAGAGAAACATGGTAATTAGCGTACGACCGCTACCCTTCCCATAAGGGGAATCAGCATATCCTTATGCAAATTAACTGTCAGCCAAGATGGCGGTCGGCAGCCATGCCCTGAAGCGAACAGGGAGGCTTGCTTGCTCCAGTGACGGCGGACTCCAACGTTCCCCGCCTGACTTGCCGGCATCTCAGCTGCAACTCTAAGCAACTATGTTGCAAATATAGAAGCTAAAAAAAAACCCAGAAACCGGCTTTCAGTCAGCCGCGCTTCAGCCAGCCGGACCGCAACATTGTATCAAATACAGAACGTAAACAAAGGCCAGAAACTGGCTTTCAGCAGCCGAGGCCTCAGAGCTAAAGCTGGCCCAGAATAGAAAAAAGAAAAAGAAAAAAGGAGCAGTTGGGAGCTTCAGTCACCTGCCAGCCTGAAAATGGCCCTCAGCCCCTCAGCCAGACTGCCAGGCCCCCCAGTGGGGACCCCCACCCTGATCCAGGACC
>NW_005872786.1:24084-26458 GCF_000147115.1 Myotis lucifugus | reverse complement strand
CCCCCACAACCCCCCCTCCGGCCCCTGCCTTTCAAGGGGGAAAAAGTAGTAACCCCCCCCAAATTCCTACTTTTTCTCTTTTTTTTGGGGTCCGAAGACCAACCCCCCAACCCTTTATGGTCCTTATTTATAAATTAAAGCGGCCCACGCCCCAAACCCCCTATTGGCCTTTTTTTCAATAAACAAGGAACAGCCCCCCAACCCCCTGATGGGCCCTTTTTTTTGCGTAACGGGGGGTGCACCGCAACCCCCCCCACCCCCCCTGCCTTTAATGTGCAGGGGGCCGCGCCCCCAAACCCCCAATCGGACCTATCCTGAGCATGACTGAGGGTAGCATTGCAACCTCCGGATCCCCCCTGCTCTGTGCATGGCGGGGCGGCGCCCCATCTCCCCAATCGGCCCTGCTCTGAGCCTGACCAGGGGCTGCACCTAGGGATTGGGCGTGCCCTCTGCCACCCAGGAGCAGGCCTAAGCCAGCAGGTTGTTATCTCCCGAGGGGTCCCAGACTGCGAGAGGGCACAGGCCGGGCTGGGCCCCTCCTCCCCCGCTAGTGCACAAATTTTGTGCACCAGGCCTCTAGTATTCTATAATAGTATAACTAATAACTATTAGTTATAACTGTGTTCGACAAAGGCTCCTATGTACCTTCAGTATAAATTTTTAAAACAAACATTTGAGGCATTTCAGAGCCTATTGGGATTATCTAAATCCAATTCTAGGTCAAGAGAAAGTTTCTTAAAAGTTAAACCCTTGAAAGATTGTCAAACTTGATTTTACCAAAAGATTATATATCAAAGTGTATTAGACACAAACATTCTTATAACTTTCAGAAATAACCAGCTTTATAAACTACCTTCTTTTTAAAATTCCTTAGCATACATTCTAAGACAGTGGAGTTTGAGGAGGAGCTATTATCCATGTTGCAGGGAGGGACTGGGTTACCTCCTTTAAAAAAAATACCTGAATAAAAGAACTAATCAAAATAAGCCTTATTTTATAACTTCATTTGTCCTTGGGTGTGGACAGCAGATGACACTATCAGATTTCTGCTATCAGTCTCCCTTAGTACATTGACATAAGCTATTTAACCTCTGTTTAGGGAGGCAAAATTCAAATCATTTACTCCCAAGTGTCCTTGGTTTAGGGAAGACAGAATTTAAGGATTTAGGGAAGATGGGGTTTACAAGATGGCTTCTTGATTTAGGGAAAACAGAATTTACAAGATGCCTTGATTTAGGGAAGACAGGATTTCTGCTCAGTTTCCCTATTCTACTTGTCCCGGCTTACTGGCTTGTCATCCATTCAACTTTCTTTCAACATTTCTCTTTACCTTCCTCCATTACACCAAAGCCATACTTTCTTTTCAATTAGTTAGCACTCTTAGCCTTAAGTTTTAGGTGACATGTAGATAATTAACATTCCTCAGATTAGCAATACATTCATATGTTTTAAGAGACACAAACAGAAATGTCACTAGCTAAACAGTTTTAAACAACAAAGAGACATATTTAAACAATAGAGATAACATTCCCCACTAAAATCCCTACTTTTGCCCACCCCTATATATCTGTAATCTCACCCATACAAAACATTAAAAAGACAGAATGACAAGCATTGTTTAAAAGTTCATAAACATACCAATCAACCTGGGTATAGAGTGAACGCTGATTGCTAAAAGGAAGACAGAGTAGAGGAGCTATTGGGAGGGGGCGGGGGAAGGGACGGGTTGGGGAGGCGAGGAGGGAGAAGGGGAGGGGTTCCTATAAGTCCCACGAGGAAGGATCAGTGCCCCACTGGGTGCTGGGTGGATTTCCACGTCTCATGGAGCGAGGAAAGTCACACACTTGTATTCCATTTAGTTAACTGCACCTTAGCAGCGGAGGTCGCGTGTGTGCGTGGGTGTGGGTGTGTGTGTGTGTGTGTGTGTGCGCCCGCGCGCCTGGTGAAAAGTGGGGAAGGAAATAGTCTGAGCGACCAGGAGCAGGTGAGGGAGACCCACCAACGATAAGGACGCAGGGCGTTGAGAGATGGCTGCTTGTCATCCTGCTTAAAGTGCCGTTTGTGTGGTTCGCTGAGAAGCAATCCCCTCCGCCCGCAGAAGGTCTGTGTGCCAGGTACCCGAGGCCACCTGCCTTCTCTGGGCCACTGTCGGGCGCTGAGCATCCCGGATCCCTGGCTTCGGGCCCACCCTGACATCTGGCAGCTCGCTGGGGCCCTTGCGGAGGCTACCCATCCCGGCACTAAATGGTCTTACTTTACAAACAAACATGCCTCTTGTCTACGGACAGGGGGGTGTGTTTTTTCTGTACCGAGAACCCGAGTGCGGACTGTTTGTGCTCTCATGAAAAGGCGAGAGGACAGCAAGAGGGGAGTA
>NW_005872786.1:21107-22297 GCF_000147115.1 Myotis lucifugus | reverse complement strand
GAATAAAATTTTGAAGTAACAGACTGGGAGGAAAAAAAACACCAACATAGTAAGAATGACTATAATAGGATTTTAGGTGGAATTATTTATCTGTCCTTTATTTTCCAACAGTTTAAAAATGCAATTAAATTACTTAAAGAAAAATGTAAAAGTAACTTTGAATTGTGACCTCTTTATGAGGTTAAATCCCAGCAAGAGAAAGGTAGTTACTTACAGAAGAGCTCCCATAAGACTGTCAGCTGATTTCTCAACAGAAGCATTTCAGGCCAGAAGGAATTGCCACGAAATAATCAAAGTGATGAAATGCAAGGACCAGAAACCAAGACTACTCTACCCAGCAAGGCTGTCATTTAAAATTGAAGGACAAATAAAGGCAAGAAAATGTTAAAGGATTTCATCAACTCAAACCAGTACAGTAATAAGGAAGAAGAAAGAACAAAAAGGAACATAAATATAAATAACAAAATGGCAATAAGAATGTGCCCATCAATAATCACTGTAAATGTAAGTGGACTAAATGCTCCAACTGAAAGGCATAAGGGAGCTGAACAGATAAAAAAAATAAAATAAAATAAAAATAAAATGAAAATAAAATAATAAAATTAAAAAAAGAGGCATATATATGCTGCCACATAAGACCCACCTCAGATTGAAAACACAAACAGACTGAAAATAACGGGATTGGAAACTATAATATGAGACCAAAAAAGACACCACACAATGATAAAAGGGTCAGTCCTATAAGAAGACATCCCCTGTGAACATTTATACACCCAACATAGGAGTCTGTAAACCTCTAAAACAAAGCTTGATGAACATAAAGGGAAAGATCAACAGTAATACAGTCATTGTAGGGGACTTTCACACCACATTGAAATCAATGGATAGATCCTCCAGACAAAAAATAAAATACCTAGAAATAAATTTAACCAATGAGGTAAAAGACCTGTACTTAGGTAATTATAAGACACTGAGAAAGAAATTGAAGAAGATATAAATAAATGAAAGCATATCCTATGCTCACAGATCTAAAGAATTAACATTATTAAACTGTCCATACTATCCAATGCAATCTACAGATTCAATGCAATTCCTGTCAAAATACCAATGGTGTATTTTACAGAACCAGAGCAAATAATCCAAAAATTTATCTAGAACCACAAATGACCCTGAATAGCCACAGCAATCTT
>NW_005872786.1:0-9329 GCF_000147115.1 Myotis lucifugus | reverse complement strand
CCCCACTGGGCCTTGGCGAGCCTGGCAAACAGCCATCAGTCTCCTCACCCAGACTGGCCAGGCACACCAGCAGGACCCCCCACCCTGAAGGCTGTGGCCATCCTGAAAACAGCCCTCAGCCCCTCAGCCCCTCACCCAGGCTGGCCAGGCACTCCAGTGGGGACCTCCACCCTGAAGGGGGTGTGGCCAGTCTGAAAACGGCCCTCAGCCCCTCACCCAGGCTAGCCAGGCACCCCAGCGGGACCCCCACCCTGATCCAGGACACCCTTCAGGGCAAACCAGCCGGCCCCCACCCATGCACCAGGCCTCTATCCTATATAATAAAAGGGTGATATGCAAATTGACCCTAACAGCAGAACGACTGGGAATGACTGGTTACTATGACACACACTAACCACCAGGGGGCAGATGCTCAATGCAGGAGCTGCCCCCTGGTGTTCAGTGTGCTCCCACAGGGGGAGCTCTACTCAGTCACAAGCCAGGCTGATGGCTGCCAGTACAGCGGTGGTAGTGGGAGCCTCTCCCGCCTCCTCAGCAGCGCTAAGAATGTCTGACTGCATCTTAGGCCTGCTCCCCACTGGCAAGTAGGCATCCCCTGAGGGCTCCCGGGCTGCCAGAGGGATGTCTGACTGCCAGCTTAGGCCCAATCCCCTGGGGAGCAGGCCTAAGCCAGCAGGTGGTTATCCCCCGAGGGGTCCCAGACTGCGAGAGGGCACAGGCCAGGCTGAGCGACCCCCCACCTTAAGTGCACAAATTTTTGTGCACCAGGCCTCTAGTTTAAATATATAATCACAGACCATTTAAATAATATAAATACATATTTATTGACCAAAGAGACTGGGGCCTATTGTACCATTTGCATAGAATGCCCTCTTTCCAGTTCTTACTATTCCCATCTGTTGGGAAAATGGTCCCTCTTCTTTAAAGAGGCAAATTGGGCTGATCTCTCCCTCCTGTGGGCTTACTCTGCCTGCACTTGTCTGGCTTAATGGTTTTCTTTGGTGAATAATTTCTGCTCCTAACATCACTAACCGTGATATCTAATGGTATACTTAAGTATATTACATTCTTCAGAGGAAAAATACAAATCAAATCCATGCAGGTGTTATACTCATTGTGTCAATTATATCTATGAACTTTAAAATGCGCATTCTCATTATCCATACCTTATGTATCTAAAATGTGTTTCAGCCTTTTTTACCCTAACAACATCCATGTGAAGTTGCTGTAGAACAGGGGTCCTCAAACTTCGGCCCACGGGCCACATGCAAATACAAATATTGTATTTGTTCCCATTTTGTTTTTTTACTTCAAAATAAGATATGTGCAGTGTGCATA
This sequence comes from Myotis lucifugus, assembly GCF_000147115.1. NCBI lineage: Eukaryota > Metazoa > Chordata > Mammalia > Chiroptera > Vespertilionidae > Myotis > Myotis lucifugus. The sequence continues at coordinate 7,991 of NW_005872786.1, read as the reverse complement.
GGAATTTGTTCATAGCTTTTTTTAAACTATAGTCCGGTCCTCCAACGGTCTGAGGGACAGTGAACTGGCCCCCTGTTTAAAAAGTTTGAGGACCCCTGCTGTAGAACATACCCATATTGTAGCTGAATTCATGAGTTCTGCAGTTTTGCTTCTGCGGTTTTTTACATACTGTTCTATTTGCCTTCATTGCCCTAAGAGTAGAAAGAGATCAAATGAATTAATCAGTAAAACATACTTGATACACACTGAAGGTCCCTATAGTAGTGCTCCTGTTTGCCATTGCTTGGGCATCTCAAATGATATTTAGAAACAAAACATTAAGAAGTTTGATCATACTCCAATTCTGAGAAATTATAGAAATTGAGAAAGGTGATGCTAAGAATAGCAGAGGCAGGAGTTAAACTGGCATTTTCTAAGCAAAATACCTTTATTCCAATCTCCACTCTATCTCTTCCTGGTTGTGTGTCTTTCAGCATATTATTTTATACCTCTTATTCTCAGTTGGTAAATATGGTAAATGAAGATACCAAATGAAGATGATATAAGAAAATAACTGACAGTATTATGATTCAAAAAAATGTATATAAAATATTTAGCACACTGCCAATCACTTTGGTAAGCACTGTATAAGTACATAGATGTTATCTTATCTAATAAAGAGGGAATGTGCTAATTGACCCTCATGCTGTTGCAAAGATGGCAGCGCCCACAGCCAATAAGGAGGAAATATGCTAATTGACCCTCACACTGTCACAAAGATGGCAGTGCCCACAGCCAATAAGGAGGGAATATGCTAATTGATGCCCCACCCTCAAAGATGGCGGTGCCCACAGCCACAAGATGGCGGTGCCCAGTCCCCTCAGCCTCACTGGGGCGGCAGGTCATGGCAAGGCCGGGCCCAACCTCAGGCGGGTCTGGCCTCTCCGCGTACCTGTCTCCAGTGACCCCCAGTCCCCTCAGCCCCCCAGCTACACAGGGCTGGCCCGAGGTGCAGGCAAGCCTCGAATGGTGGCTGTCCAGCTGCCCAGGGCCGCCCGGTGCTCAGGTAACCAGGGCTGGCCAAGGCTTGCGCTGCCAGCAGTGGCAGCAGCAGAGGTGTGATGGGGCATCGCCTTCCCCTGATCGCCAGGTCACCTCCCACCCCTGAGGGCTCCTGGACTGTGAGAGGGGGCAGAACGGGCTGAAGGATTTTCATGCTCCGGGCCTCTAGTTTATAAATATTGTGTCAAAGACCAGAAAAATACAAATGCTTTCATAATTAAAAGATAATTCTGGAAAGAGCTTAATAGTGAACATGATGTATTCTGGCAGAATCCTAGACAATGCATTAAAAAGATGGCTTATGAAGAAAAAAAGGTGATTCCTTTAGGTTATCACAGATTCATTATGACTGTCAAATCCACAAATCTTATTTCCTTTTGGAAAGGATTATTAGACAGATATGTGTAATATCTGCCATTATACAGAAGTGGTGTATCTGCATTTTTTTGGTAATGTTTTATACTCTGGTGATTTTTAGAGAAATGCAGACAAAATGAGGATTCTGTTTAGTAAGTTGGTTAAAAATACATCAGTGACCATGATAGAACAACGGATACTAGGCTTACCCTCCTAAGTAAACGATAGACAAAGACAATGGAGCTGTCATTTTCAGATATTAGAAACCAGGCCGTGCTTGGTTGTAATCCAGAGACAAGAGACGCAAACTAGATGAGCCCTATGATGGGCAGGCATTCTGTCTGGCAGCACTGCCAAGGCCATAGCACAGGGAGAAGCAGTCCAAGCCAAGCCAAGCCTCAATGCAGTGGTCTTGCTGGACTGAAGAGGAGGAGATCAGAGTCTAAGTAGGCCGAGGCAGCTGGAATTTGTGGAAGAGAATACCACAGAGAAAAAAATCCACACAGAAATAAAAAAGATCAAGAAATTTGCGTAATGATCCACTTGAGTCTTTTATTAAATACTAAACTGCACATGCTCAGGAAGAAATTCTGTGATCTCAGACAAAGAACCAATACTGGGGAGCTGTAAACTAAATTTTTCTAGCGTTCACATGGAGTTGGGAGATAGTCAAGTTCTAATTAGCCAGCATGAAGAGAGTATGTTAAATTTTGGGACATCAAGTACAGGCCCTAGACGGGCTACTCCTTAAAAATATAGTAAAAACTACCCCAAGGATAAAGGTTACCACAGGCTTACCTTTTAAAATTATTTAAACAAGTCTCAAAAAGATCAGGCTGATCCACAAATAACGTAATGGCCTACCAAAACAAAATTCCCCATTCTTTAAAGAAAGACAACAAAATCTAGACACTGAACAATGTTATAATCACAATCACCAATTGGACACCCCACACCAAACATTTCTAGATATGTAACCCATAACCAATATTTCTTTTTAAATCAAGCAATAAAAACAATGACAGAACATATAAAAGCAATGGAGGTAGCCAAAACTTTATAATGGCTAATATACAAATCTTTGAAGACTTAAAGGAAAACATAAAAATAATTAGATAAATTAAAGATATGGGAAAGAAGCAAAATAAAACTTCTAGAGATTAAAAAGAAAATTACATCTGAAATAAAAAAAATTCCCTAAATGGACTTACATCACAGCAGATTAGACATTAAAAAAAAAAAAAAAAAGACCAGTGAACTTTTAGACAAGAGTTGGAAATTATCCAAACTGAAACAGAGAAAGAAAAAAAATTGAAAAAATATGCTTGTTACTTCAGCAACTTTCAAGACAATGTAAAATAGTGTAACATATGTGTAATTGGAGTCCCAGAAGGAGAAGCATAAAAGAATATTTAAATAAATATTTACCAAATTTGGTGAAAATTATAATCTCATAGATCCAAGACATTCAGTAAGTAGAAAGGAAAAACATTGACTCATCATAGTCAAACTTCTCTAAATCAAAGGTAAAGATAAGATTGTAAAAGCATCCAGAGGAAAAAGATGTACACAAAGAAGTAAAATAATGACTGCAGACTTCCCTCCGTAATAATGCCAGACAGAAGGCAATTGAATGGCACCTTTAAAGTGCTGAAAGCAGTCAAACCAGAAATCTATATTCATTGAAGATATTCCTTAAAAACAGAGATAAAATACAGGTGTAAAAAATAAACAAAAACTGAAAACATTTGTCACCAACAGACCTGCCTTACAAAAAAAAAAAAAATGTTAATGAAGTTTAGGCTGAAGGAAAATGACACCAGATAGAAACTCAGATGTATTTTATAAAGAAATGAAGTACGTGGAAATAGTAAATGTATGAGTAAATATAAAATATATTTAAATATATATGAATTTGTAAATTAAAACATTCCCCTAAACTCCAACCTCTGATGGTCTCCCTGGTGAACTGTATCAGTTCTATAAGGGAAAAATAATACCTCACAAAACTTTTTCACAAAACATAAAAACAGGAAACATTGGTCCCTTTATTTTAGGATAGCAATATTATGGTTAAAAAATGAAATATTAAGAAAAGAACATTTCAAACCAATATCCTTCATAAATATGACACAAAAATCTTTACAAATATTAGCAAATTAAATTCAGCAATGTATGACCATGATAATGCGTCATAACAAATGTGGCAACGCACCAAATGTGGTCTAACATTTGAAATTGAACCACTGAAAGTCACCAAAACAAAACAAAGGCGAAAAATCACACCATCGTCTACATGTCTTGTAGAATTTCACAAGCTGATTCTAAAATTTATATGGAAATGCAAAGGATCTATCATATGTATAGTTTTAGATAAATAACAAAGTTGGAGAACTTATATAATCAGATTTCAGATTCATATAAAGACAATGTAAAGTGGGACAACTCAAGCAGTGATTTTCAACCTTTTCCATCTCATGGCGCACACACTAACTACTAAAATTCTGCGGCACACCAAAAAATGTATATTTGCCAATCTGACAAAAAAATAGGTATAATGTTGATTCACTCACACCAACGGCTATTGTGGTGATGGCTGTTGTCTTTTTTTTTTTTTAATGTAACAATCTAAGGAAAAAGAGGTCAGTGCCCCTAAGTAAATAGTCAGGTATTGCATGTTTTAAAAATTCTTGCGGCACACCAGTGTGCCAAGGTACACCAGTTGAAAATCACTGCTATAAAGCTAAGCAACACTCAACAACACAGTGTGGTATTGGTATGAGGATAGGAATATAAGTCAGTGGAGAGTATAGAAAGTCCAGAAATAGATCTACACGTTATTTGGTCAGTTGTTTTTTCAACACTTTGATCAATTAGTTCAAATTGTTGAATTATTAGGGTAATTCAATGGGGAAAAGTTTCTCAAAAAAATGGTTAGACTAACTGGCATTTGTGTGGAAAACCATGAATCCTGACTTTTCTTCACATTTCACACAAAAAGTCATTAAAAGTGGACCATCAAACAAAATGTAAAAGTTACAAATACAAAACATCTAAAAGCAAACAGGAGAAAATCTCATCAACCTTAGGGTAGCAATGATTTAAGCTTTTACAACTTGATAATAAAAAGATAAACACCTAATTTAAAAATGGACGCAGAAGATTTGAACAGACACTTCACAATGAAGATATATGAATGGCCAGTAAATATATCATTAGTTATAGAAATTAAAAATTAATTGCACAATGAAATGCCTCTACACCTGAACAGGTGTTGGCAAGTATGTAGAACAACTGGAACTCTCAGACATTGCTGGAGGAGGACAAAGTGGGACAACTCTTTGGAAAACAGACAGTTTCTAATAAAAGTGAAGCATGTCTTACCTAATGATCCCACTCTTGGGCATTTACCGTAGAGAAGTGAAAGATAATGTCCACTCAAAGACTTGTACAGAAATGCTTGTACTGATTTAAACAGAGCCAAACCTGGAAACAACCCAAATATCCATCGTGGATGAGTGAATGAAGAAAGGGTGAAGAATCCAGGCAATGGACTACGGCTGGGCAAGAAAAAGAACGAGTTACCAAAAGTGAATACAGGCTGCTGCCACATGAGTGAGTCTCACAAGCATTTTGCTGAATAAAAATAGCCAGATACAAATAATACACACGCCATAGTTCCTTCCGATGAAATCAAAGAACAGGCAACACTGGGTAACCCACTGCGGCAGAAAACAGGTTTATGGTTGCCTGGGCAGAGGGAGAGCAGAAGGGGCCCATCAGGAGGCCTGCTGGGTGGTAACATGTCCTGTGTCTCAGTAGGAGCAGTGTTTACATGTGTGCAGACATTTGTCAAAACTTTAACTGGACACTTAAAATAGGTTCATTTTCATGTATGTAATTTATATGTAAATTATACATCAATAATGTTGATTTTTAAGTAATCAAAAGAGATTATACAAATTGAAGTGAAAGTACAGGGCTTTGTTCCCAGCCTCACCAGATTCTGCATTCTTATATAGCAAGACATGACGTTTACTGCCCTGACCGGTTTGGCTCAGTGGATAGAGCGACGGCCTGCGGACGGAAGGGTCCCAGGTTCGATTCCGGTCAGGGGCATGTGCCTTGGTTGTGGGTGCATCCCCAGTGGGGAGTGTGCAGGAGGCAGCTGGTCGATGTTTCTCTCTCATCGATGTTTCTAACCCTCTCCTTCTCCCTTTCTCTCTGTAAAAAATCAATAAAATATATATATTTTTAAAAAGACATGACGTTTATCAAGTTTATTGCTGGCACATAGTTGAGAGAGTTTCTCTTATTTATTGATCCAACAAGTATTCTTTACGCAACCCCTACATGCTGGGCATTTAAGCCTCTAATGGTGGAGAGGAAATTGAGGTCTCTGTTCCCGTTGCATTAGTCTTACGGGCAAGGCAGGCATTCACCAAACAAGTGGACTGTACAATTCTTTTTTTTTTTTTTAATATATTTTATTGATTTTTTACAGAGAGGAAGGGAGAGGGATAGAGAGTTAGAAACATCGATGAGAGAGAAACATCGATCAGCTGCCTCCTGTACACTCCCCAACCAAGGTACATGCCCTTGACCGGAATCGAACCCGGGACCCTTGAGTCCGAAGGCCGACGCTCTATCCACTGAGCCAAACCGGTTAGGGCCGGACTGTACAATTCTAAGCGGAGCGAGGCTGAGCAGCTCAGAGACTTTATAAAAAGGCTCCCTGAGGCTCCTTCTTTTTTATTTATTTATTTGTTGTTGTTGTGAATCCTCACCCTAGGGTATTTTTCCATTGATTTTTAGAGAGAGTGGAAGGGAGAGGAAGAGACGGAGAAAAACATCGATGTGAGAGAGACACATCAATTGGTTGCCTCCTGCACGCACCCCAACCAGGGCCAGGGAACCTGCAACCAAGTTACCTCCCCTTGCCGGAATCGAACCCAGGACCCTTCAGTCCAGGGCTGACGCTCTATCTACTGAGCCAAACCGGCCAGGGGAAAGCTCTCGCTCTTAAGTTGGGAGCTTAAGGACAAGTAGGTAAGACTTATCTAATTTAGGGGTGCATTTTGGATTAGAAAGCCCTGTGTGGGAGAGGGAACCATTTGAAGGAACTAGAGGAAGATCTGCAGAAGCCCTAAGAACAAGGGAGAAAATGGAATGGGAGGAAGGAGGAAAGGAGGAACCATGTGGGAGTCTTGCCCTGAATGCGGGGAATGTGGAGGAGAGGCGCGGAGGGAGGAGAGGTGAGGTGAGGCCGCTGAGGGGAGGGCCCGCGCCCAGGCAACAGTTCCGGTGTGAGAACTGGCCACTTGGGCTGATGCACCTGGGGTGGGGGGCGGAGAGAGAAGTGTGTGCTTTCGCTGACAGAAGGTAAAAGCGCCAATTCTGGATGAAAGATGGGATATGGGGCGATGAGCAGGGGGAGTCCAGGCTGACAGCAGGACTCTGCCTGAACGCCTGCACGGGAGAAGCATTCTTCATGAGCTAGCTCTACAAACAGCGTGCAGGATACAATGAAAGAAATACCAAACGTCGAGTGCCCGGAAGACACCGTGTATGAGAGCCGGTCCGGGCACCTCCCGGCGTCCGGGAGATCTGGGCTGCACCTGTGCCTCGGGATACAGCGATCATCAGAATCTTTGGGAGGATGCGCTCAGAGACACAGGTGTTTGGGATGCTGAGTAGGAGCCAGGACAGGGTCTGGGAGAGAACCAATGTTTAAGGCCTGGCCCGGGGAAGCAGGTTCCACAAATTTACTGTGAGCCTAAAACTGCTCTACAAAATAAAGTCTATTAAAGCACACAGCCCAGCTGATGTTGCTCAGTGGTTGAGCGTTGACCAATGAACCAGGAGGTCACAGTTCTGTTCCAGTCAAGGGCTCATGCCCGGGTTGCAGGCTCAATTCCCAGCAGTGGGCGTGCAGGAGGCAGCTGATCAATGATTCTCTCTCATCATTGATGTTTCTGTCTCTCTCTCCCTCCTGCCTCTGAAATAAACACACACACACACACACACACACACACACACACGAACAATGAGTAGTGTCCAAGAGGTGGAAAGAAAAACAGAAAAATGTTATACCACAGAAGCTAAAAAAAGGAAGAGCTCTAGCTGGTTTGGCTCAGTGGATAGAGCATCGGCCTGTAGACAGAAGGATCCTGGGTTCAATTCTGATCAAGGGCATGAACCTGGGTTGCAGGCTCCTCCCTGGCCCAGGCCCTGGTCCGGGCACGTGCAGGAGGCGACTAATCCATGTTTCTTCCACTTTGATGTTTCTCTCTTTCCCTTTCTCTTCCAACTCTCTCTAAAAGTCAATGGAAATCTCTTCCAACTCTCTCTAAAAGAAGAAAAAAAGGGGAGAGAGCATTAAAAGAAAAAAAAAAAAAGGGAGAGAAAATTTTAAGGGGGGTGCAGTGGGGGGTGGAGGTCCCCCCCCCAAAGCCCCCGCCCCAAGGGAGTTTTTCCTGAGTGTGGGTTGGGAGAGGGCTTTACTGAGAGATTTCAGAGACTGTTCTTGAAAATTTTCAAGGGGAAACCTTCCCCTTTTTTGGAAATTCCGGAGGGGTGGGGGGGAGGGGGTT
>NW_005872785.1:5989-41934 GCF_000147115.1 Myotis lucifugus | reverse complement strand
CCCAATCAGACTAGAGAATCCACAAATACCTTTTAAATCTACCCCAGAATTTCGAAATCCCAACCCAGCACAGAATATCACATAGCAAATCAAAGCTCTCAGCAAACAAACAGAGATGTTTACTAGTTAGGCGGGCAGATTCCACCTCTGACAGAGAGCAAGCGCCCTTAGGGAAAGATCCCAGCGGCCGCTCAGGGTATTTTGCTATCGGTCAGAGCACTCAGCCTCGAAGAAATCAAGCCTGTGGTTGTTTTTTTTTTTAGACACAAACAGAAATTTCACTAGCTAAACAATTTTCAATAAAGACAGATAACATTTCCCATTAAAAACTTTGAATCACCACAGGAGAAAACAAAACAAAACAGGAATAAACAAAAACACTTTTACACAGGCGCATGCCACATTTACAGCACAAAATACCAACAGATAACCTAGTTTGATTAACATATTATCTAGAGCCCGTGGGTAACCTGGGTTAAACTTAGGCATGTTATCTAAATTACAGTCCTGGGTCTCCAGAACACTGAGTTGATAAGTTAACTGGAGCCCTCCAATCCTGGGACAGCTGCACTGTTCCTCCCAGGCAAAGGAAAAATGTGCCCTCTAAGCCCAGCATGAAACCACAGTTTCTACCTGAAATAATTGTACTTTACTTTAGAAATTGGATTACTGCTATTAGTCCTTTTTAAAGACTTTGATATATTAAATAAATCCGAGAGGCAAGCACACTTCCTGCCCCATAAAACTCCGCCTTAAAGCTCCACCCTTGACTAAATCAGAGGGAGGGGCCTTTGCTGTTTCAAGATGGCGGCCCCCAGGGGAGCGGCAAGTCATGTGGCTGACATGGCGGCTGCCAAGTCATGCAGCCCAAAATGGTGGCTGTCTACACTGTTTTTTGCAAATCAGGACCAATAAGCAAAGGCATTTAGTTACCAGAATTACACAAATTTTCCCAATTTAATCCGAACCTTAAACTTTTAGCTGGCAAGTCAAAATATTCAGCATTTCTCAATCAGTCTAGAATCTAGCTAGCATCCTTTTTTTTCTTTGGGTAAATGATCAGTCTTGGGCTCCACCCTGCACATCTGCAAAGAGACTCTAGCTCAAAACTCTATCCAAAATCGGACAGTGCGCGCATTAGTTTTAAGCCAGCTTTTCTCTCTACACGTGCACAGAAATCCCAGATGCATTTACTTGGGGAGGGGGTGACCTGTTTTCACAGATCCTCACTCAGATGCCCGCCCGACTGAAGTCGTGGAGCCACACAAAGGAGGGGAGAGGGCAGGCCCCCTCCCTCCACACTCACACACTTTCACCAGACATTCACTCAGAGTTTAAACAATAACAACTTCCCAACTCCTGAGGGAGCTCTACAGCCTCCCCCAATCTCCTTGAAATGATCAATCACAATACCCAAAGGAGCAGTCTGAGTCCATCCCATAACATCCGTCCAGTAAGTCCACAGAAAACAGAAAAACACAGACACAGACAAACAGAGGGCCCCAAAGAACAGCCTTCCAACTCCATGGAAGCAACTAGACGATGGCCTTACGCCAAACCGGGGGGAGCAACCCGCCTCGTCTCAGATTGAGGGGGTTCCTACAGACCTTCCGACTCCACGGAAGCAAAACTACACCCCTCCAGATGGAGGGTCGAGGCGTCCCCCGACTCCTCCCGCTCTTGATCCCCCTGTGCGTCCACTTAGATCATTGTGGGCGACTACAGATTTCAGAAGTGAGCTCACACAGAACAGATACAGAACAAGTCCCTGAACAGAGGCAGTAGAAAACTGCTTAGGAATGCTTCTCTTCTACCTTTTTTAAAAGATAGGCCAGATTCGAACCCTTAGCCAGTCCCAGTTTTGACGGTGAGTACCATCTAGAAGCCATTCCTCCAGATACAGGAAAAGTCCCTTAGAGATAACATATATCACACAGAACAGAATACACAAAACACAGACACTTACCGCGGCCAGTCAGACTCTACGGATTGGGGGGGTCCCTCAATGGTTTTGGGGATCCCGGACGAGCCCCAAAATGTTATGCCCAGATTTCAGGATCCCCAAGAAACCACATCAGGGAGCCAGCCAGTCCGATGCAAAAGCATAAGAGTCTTTATTCGAGCTAGCTCGGCTCCCCCACCTTGCCGACGCAGCAGCAGGAAGCAGAGAGAGCCACAAAATTATTTTCGTTGCTACTTCATAACTGTAATGTTGCTACTGTTATGAATTGTAATGTAAATATCTGGTATGCAGGATGGTCTTAGGCGACCCCTGTGAAAGGGTCGTTCGACCGCCAAAGGGGTCGCAACCCACAGGTTGAGAACAGCTACACTAAAGCAAAGTGAGCCTAGAGCAAGTTACTGTTGAGGTTGGGGATGGAGGGAAAGCAAAAGTGAGAGACATATGTAAAATCAGAGTGTCTAGGAAAAATTAAAGGGAAGATATCCTAAAACTTCCTGGAAATCACCAATGAAGCAAAGAAAAAAAAAAAGCCTCTATTAATCTGTGAGCAACAAACCAAACTGGGTTGGGGGTCTCAGACATTTCGCTCATATGATTGCAAAGACAGACAGAAACTCCAGGATTAGAGAGGGCTCCCCTGAGGGCTCCCAGATTGGAGAGGGTACAGGTCAGGCTGAGGTTCCCGCCCCCCCGCCTGCCACCCCCCTACCCAAAGTATCGCTCCAATCTGTGATTTCAGTTCTCTTCACGTTCATGATATTTAGATTTGTTGCCTTTGTCGTCATTACATGGAGGTGAGCCTTGCCCAATTGATTCCATTGTACTGGTATAGCTTGCTACTTATCTGATTTGTTAATTCTTACCATTAGTTTTCACATTCTAGTTTAATTCTGGATGTTTGTAAAATACATCAGAAATGATTTCACAGTTTTATTTAACTCTGTTATTTAGTTTATTATGATAAATTACAAAAGTTAAAATTAGCTTGAACAGATGTATCACTACATTTTCTTGCACGTGGAATTTTATTAGAACTGAAAACTTAAAAATTTATTCCCGACAATTTTATAACAGATAGAATTTCTCTGATTTCAAAATTTTTTATATTCAACTGTTTTTCAATATTTGTGTTCCTAACACAATGCATGTCACGTAGTTCCTCATTGTCCTTTCAATCTGTGTTAAATAGGGAGACTCAATTTTACATTGATTGATTTTGGACTTTTGGTTCATTTCTAAGACTTTCAGAAAACATTAGAACTCTAATAATTTATGTAAATAATTTTTTCTATTTCTCAAATGTGTATTCAGTTAACAACTCTTGCTATACAAATACATGAAAGCTAAAACAGTTACTATTCCTAAGACTTTAGCTTTGTACATGGCAGACAGAACATTGTGTCTCCACAAAATATTGGTCTCAGTGCTTCCCCACGAAACACAGACCACATGTTTACATCAACAAGGCAGTGCCTTTCTACTCTGAATTTTACCTCTTTCAAACTCTCACAGTGGTGATGCTGGTTTCTCAGAAGGCAGAAACAGAGCTTAACAAACTTGTTTATCACATCAATTATATGCTCTATATAATTCCTCATGTCTTCACTTTATTTTGTCCACTTACACAATTGCCCTGTAGTCGTTTTATCTTTTAAAGGCAACCTATAATTGCTCAACTTCTTTCTATGCTTTTTTTCCATTCATTTTTCTCTGTACTTAACTTTTCAGCTCCTTGATTAGCAAATTTTTCCTTGGTTCTTTTTTTCTGGAATAAAATACATGTTTTTGATATTTACAAACCGATAATGTATTTCCTTCTCACATTAACCTTTTTACAATTAGATAATGAATTGCTATAGTTTAAATGTGCGAATGTACTTGATTTTATTATGTTTATATTACATTTATTTTTATAACATTTAAAATAAGGATGATACCAAAATTTAACTTAAAAATATCAATAGTTACTGACCATATATCACACCTGGGAATGTAGATGTGTGTGTCGTTTGTATATGTGTATCAGTTGGTCTCAAAAAGAGAAGGCAACATTATTTTTCAACCTGTAATATCAAATGTAATATAATGGTAGCCTATCAATAAATTAGTGTTAAATGAATGAGCATATATTTGCATTTTTTGTGTTTTGCTGTTGTTGTTGGCTTCTCTGCATTTTTCTTTCAAAAATATAACTTTTCCTTCTTTAAAAGGGGGTTGTTTTGAACAACGTACATTAAGTATAAAGTCAAGGAAGAAGAAGAAATTTCTGTAAGTGTAGAGTCATCTTTCTTGTTGGAGCTGTGGTGGAGTAGATGGCAAATGACAGCCCTGCTTCCCTTTTGAGATTAGATCATAGAGTCAGGCAGATGGAGATGGACTTACTAGCTTGGTTACTCACACATAGTAAGAAATTGGAAAATGTGGTTTAGATGTGGGGTCCCAGGGCTTCTGAACACTCATCCCAAATCAGGCAGTTTCACACCCAGTTGTGAGTGGAGGGAAGAAATACCTGACACCTGTCCCTGGGCAGGCTGCTCCCTGCAGAGATGAGAGCAGACCCAAGTTCATGTGACTGTGGATAGACATGTCTTTTCAAAGAAGTGCTTTGGGGCTAAGCAAGCATCCTCAGTTCCTTCTCTCAAGTGCACACATCAGGTAACTCTTCTGTCCCCTCGTGAGGAAGGTAGAGAGAGCCTAAGGCCCACTGTGGAGACTGGAGGGCAGAGAAGTGAAGGTGCTCCTATGATTTCTGATGGGGTTAAGTCATAATGGAAATTAAGTTCATGTCTTGTGTACAGACCAACTAAGGATGAAAGAGGTTGGACAGAACCATGCCAAACAGTAAAGAGAAATCTGTTTTGTGTTTTAAATTTTGCTATAGATAACCCCCAACACAGATAATTCATTTGTTGGTTGATTTTGGTAAACCAAGTTTTATTTGGAGGGAATGGATAGTTCCTTTAAGGAAGAATTTCCTTAATTTAACTAAAGATTTTCTCCTTCAAGTTTCTTGTCCTGTGGCTAAATAATCTGTGCTTTATAAATTGAGTGTAATGACTACTACAAATAGGATTTATGATATTAATTTCTGTTCCTATATTTTTACTCATTGCTCAAAAATTGATAATTGAGTTACAACACTATTATTTTGTGTCTCATGCTAAAACATTATTGAGCTACATGACGGTTTTACAGATTCATTTTCTCTGAGTTATAGTTAAAGTTTTGTTTATTTTTCCATGAATATGAGGAAGGAGCTGGCACAGAACCTTAGGCCTTAGAGCCCACTTTGGGCCTGCAGCTAATTGGTTTTGTGACCTCAGGCAACCTGTAATCTCTCTGAGCTTTTGTTGCCTCTTAGGACAAATTAGAAAGTTGGACTAAGTCAGTGATTTTCATTGGTTATGCTTATATGCCTGCAACAAGTCCTCCACTGTCCAAAAGAGAGACAGGAACCAGAAAGTAAATGAAACTCTGAGTAACCAAAAGAGCTGCCACAAAATAAAACATTAAAAATTGTGCAGTTTATTCAGGGGACATTAAAGCCTTCAAGCAGAATTGTGTATTTGGAGCCAAAGTTTCAAAGTTTGCTTATCTGGTTTCTCAATTACTAACATATTAGAAATGACAATTAAGAGTAGGTAAAAAAGACTGGCTGCTAATGATAGACAAACTGACAGCAAGAAATACAAGAAAGAAATAGAGCATGAAGGAAGATATACCAATTCCAAATCCTAGCAGTTTGTTCATATTTATTTTTGATATTTTTGTAATTTTCTTTTTCAATGACAGTTGACATTCAATATTACATTAGTTTCAGGTGTACAACATAGTGATTAGACATTTATATAACTTACAAAGTGATCACCCCATAATTCTGGCAGCCCCTGGCACCATACATAATTATTACAATATATTTTTTAATTAAATCTTTATTGTTCAGGTTATTACAGTAGTTCCTCTTTTTTCCCTCCATAGCTCTCCTCCACCCAGTTCCCACCCCACTCTCTGCCCTTACCCCCCCCCCACTGTCCACATCCATAGGTGTAGGATTTTTCTCCAGTCTCTTCCCATACCCCCCCACACCCCTTCCCCGCCCCCAAGAATAGTTAGTCCACTCCCTTTCTATGTTCCTGATTCTATTATATTCACCAGCTTATTCTGTTCATCAGATTATTTATTCACTTGATTTTTAGATTCACTTGTTGATAGATGTGTATTTGTTGTTCATAATTTGTATCTTTATATTTTTCTTCTTCTTCCTCTTCTTAAAGGATACCTTTCAGCATTTCATATAATACTGGTTTGGTGGTGATGAACTCCTTTAGCTTTTTCTTGTCTGTGAAGCTCTTTATCTGACCTTCAATTCCGAATGATAGCTTTGCTGGGTAGAGTAATCTTGGTGGTAGGTTCTTGCTATTCATCACTTTGAATATTTCTTGCCACTCCCTTCTGGCTTGCAAAGTTTCTGTTGAGAAATCAGCTGACAGTCATATGGGTACTCCCTTGTAGGTAACTGACTGTTTTTCTCTTGCTGCTTTTAAGATTCTATCTCTGTCTTTTGCTATTGGCATTTTAATTATGATGTGCCTTGGTGTGGTCCTCTTTGATTCCTTTTGTTTGGGGTTCTCTGTGCTTCCTGGACTTGTAAGTCAATTTCTTTTACCAGGTAGGGGAAGTTTTCTGTCATTATTTCTTCAAATAGGTTTTCAATATCTTTCTCTCTCTCTTCTTCTGGCACACCTATAATTCGGATGTTGGTGTGCTTGAAGTTGTCCCAGAGGCTCCTTACACTATCTTCATATTTTTGGATTCTTTTTGTTTTTCCGGTTGGGTGTTTTTTGCTTCTATGCATTTCTAATCTTTGACTTGATTCTTGCAATACTCTAGTCTGCTGTTGGGAACTCTGTATAATATTCTTTATTTCAGTCAGTGCATGCTTAATTTCTAGTTGTTACTATTTCATAACCTCTAGGGTCTCACTAGATTTCTTGAGGGTCTCATTAAATTTATCAGCAGTTTCTAGAAAATTCTTGAAAAACCTTATAAGTGTGGTTTTGAACTCTATGTCCAGTAGTTTGCTTTCCTCCATTTCTGTCATTTGTGACCTGTTTCTTTGTCTCCGCATTTTTTATGCTTCCCTTATTGATAGAGTGGCTTTCTGTGCTAGATGTCCTATAGGGCCCAGTGGCTCACCCTTCCCAGTTATCTGAGGTGGACACTCTTGGGGCACCCCTTTGTGGGCTTTGTGCACAGTCTTGTTGTAGTTAAGCCTTGATTGTTGTAGGTATCACTGGGAGGAATTGACCTCCAGGCCAGTTGGCTGTGAGAATCAGCTGTGTCTGCAGTGGGAGAACTTCTGTCCTGGAGACACCCTTCTGGGGCAAGACTTGCTGCAGTGGGGCTTTGGTGCTCACTGAGTCTGCCCCCTGAGTGTGTCCCTTGTGGATCTGAGGAGTTGTAATCTGGATGGTGCCACTCTGACCACTGGGTACACTGGCTCTTGGATCTCTAAGGAGTTGCTAATTTAGCCTCTGTCTGAGGCTACCAAGCAGGAGCTAAGGAGAGATCTGCAGATTCCTCTTCTTTGTTTGGGGTTTGGAGGCGCCCAGATGAGGCCCAGCTGTGAAGCAATGGAAGCTGCTTTGGGGCCTTGGGCCTTCTTTTGGAAGTTCTGGGTCTCTGACCCAGCTGCAGTTTGTTAGGTAATTTTCAGATTGCAAAGGGCCAGGGCTTTCATATGCAAAAGCCTCTGCAGCTTGGGTGGGGTGGGGTCTCAGGGAATCAACAGGGTAGATCAAACAGCTATGGCTGCTCCTCAGTCCTACCCTAAGAGGCCCCACATCTCAGTGTCCCGAGGTAATCACTGCAAGCACCTCTGAGAGAAAGCCGCCCTCGAGTTCCGACCGATGCCAGACAGTCCAGTTTCTCCCTCTATGAGTCTGGGTCCCCAGAGACTCGCCCAGAACTGGAGTTCAGAACAGTTGGGAGCTTGAGAATCCCTCCGGATTGAAAAAGACAACCATCTCCTCAATTGCTAGCCCTTTCCACCTGCGCCATGTCCTCAGTTTCCAGCCCTTTTCGCGTGCGCCTCTGTACCTCTGCACTTTACTTCCACACCTCCTCTGAGTCTCAGTGTGCTTTTCTCTTTCCTTCTAGTTGTAGAATTTCCACTCAGCCAGCCTTCTTGTGGTTCTGGATGATGTCCGTTTTTGTCGGACATCATCAAAATAGTTTTGAATTGGTTGTGTGAGGCAGTAATTTCTGGTGTTTATCTATGCCGCCATTTTGGTTTCTTCCAGTTTGTTCATATTTACCTTCACTATGCTTTTTTATGAAAGCAGAAATCTATGGAACTTTTCATGAAATATGACATAAAAATGCTTGATAAAAAATTAAAAAAATAAATCAGTGATTTTCATACCTTAAATATTTTTTAGACTAGAACTTTTATTTTTAGAATTTGCATGAAAATGTTTTATATAATACAGACAAATCGAGCTGCCTAACTAAGGGGGGATGGAGACTCTGAAGTTCTGCAATCCTGCAGGTGTCCACAGGGGAAACAGATTCCTATGGGAGAGAGTTTGGGAACTACCAGTTCTGAGAAAAATCCTTCTAATGACAACTCCTTTGAATTGAATGTTGCTGATACATTGTTTTAATGTGTATACTTTTTTCACCTTTTTATATTGTTGAAAATGACACAATAGGAATAACATGGCAGATGTGTTCTCCTTATTAATGTTGGAACTTCAAGCTCCTTCCACCATCTGGACAAAGTCCTCACCTAGAAATAAGCATAAACATCACAGAAGTAAATATTTAGGAAAGGAGCTTTTGTGGGAACAGAGAATAATGTTCCATGGGTAGTTTCTTAATTCAAGTTGTGTAAAAGTGTGAGTCACATAATACCTATTTTATTAATGGTGACATAAAATTGATTCAATAAAGGCCTTGGTCTTTATCTAGTATCAAGATATTTACTTTACAAAGTCTGTCTAGTAAAGTCGCCACATTATTCATTTAATAAGGCCTGTCTGTCATGCTATTGTCATAAGTGTTAATAGAAACAGCCTCCAAAAATACTGGGGAACATTTTAGTCATCAAATTTGTCTTCATATCTGAAATTTGGCATTGGGTATCACATGATAATGATCACCACAGTGTTTAATGCTTAGTATACTATTTTAAACCCTGTTTCAGGCATTGAGTGAAAAGATACCTTTTTTTAAGAAAAGTTTTATTAAGAACACTCTGGATAAGGACATTTTTAATATAATTGGAAGTATTCCCACACATTTCATTATTAAGTAGACTATAATTATAATTGTTTGTTTTCAAATTTAGCTCTCGTTTCTAGAAAGAAAACAAGGTTATTGGAATTACAGGATTATATATTGATTTTTGTTACTGTTATTTATCCTCACCTGAGGATACTTTTTCCATTGCTTTACAGAGAGAGTGGGAGTGAGGGAGGAGGGGGAGAGAGAAAGAGAAACATCCATGTGAGAGAGAAATATCTAATGGTTGCCTCCCGCATGCAACCCTACTGGGGGTGGGGAACAAACCTGCAACCCTGGTACGTGCCCCAGACCAGGAATCAAACCTTCAACCCTTACGTCAAAGGGCTGACGCTCTAACCACTGAGGAAACCGGCCAGGGCCATATATTGATTTTTTTATTCCTCAAATCAAAGATTTTCTGAAACCTTTGTTGTCCATATGAATAAAGAAATGTCTCAGTCGTAATACAGACAGTAGCATAGTTTCAGTTATTTTTTGCCAGTAGAATTTTCATGTGACCTTATGACAGTACCACTTTTGTAATTTTAGATTGAAAAATTAATAGCATAGAACATATCTTAAACTTTTAATTTTCTAAAAGCATAAGAATAGAAAGTTCATTTTATTATTATCTTTTTCTTTTTGAAACAAGTTCATTAATTTGTTAGTAATATATATGATTGTTAGGCAGAATGTGAAGATGAAGGGTTGCTCTCTCCTACTGGCAAATCAACTACATAATACGTTACAGTATGTGCAAACGTGTACATTGAGGAATTTGGCAAAAGTTTAATCAAATCCCGCTTTCAGTTTATTAAAGAATTTCTCAAGAGTGCCCTTGGGGGAGGTGCAGCAACTTCATGACCAAGTCACAGATCTCTTCAGAATTCATTCTTATAAAGGCAGTTTTGATTATGTTGATCCAAGTTATGCGGTGGTGGCAGGATGGGTAAAGGCAACGTTTCATTGTTAGTCTCCCCAAATGCTGTCTCACTTGATTTAGGAGGGCTTGGGAATTATCTTCCAGGGAATTTCTGCCATGTGAGTAATGTTCCTGAAAGTTTGTGCAGTCATGAGGAATGGGTCTCTCACTATCTGTGCATGATGGGGAACTGCTTTCTCTGATAAAACCTTTCCATCTCCTGGTAAAGGGGAAGCTGTGGTAAGACAAAGAGTTTTGCCTTTGGTGAGAGAGGGGGGTGTCTTTTGTTTGTTGCAGTGAAATTCGTCAAGTGCAGTTGTGTGCTGTCTTTGCCAAGGTCTTACGGGATCCTACGGGGCACAGGCTTTCTTGATGGCAGTTGGGGTTTTCAGTTCAACCTTACTTGAGTCACTAGATGCAAATTAGACATTTCTCCCTTCAGCTCCCAGTATACATTTTGCATATCATCACTTGAAATGCTTAGTCTTTGGAGAGCTCTGCTCTGCAGATTGTCTTCCTGAGATGGATGTGTTTGTTTGGCTTTTTGAGGCTCTATTCTGAGAGAGTTACATTCTTTTTTCATCGGTTCTAGTTCTTGTTCCAAGCCATGGATCTTCAGGTCACAACTCAGCTTTTCCACCTCCCAGTTTGATGAAGGTGGATTTAAATTCCTTATCACCTGCAGTGTTTCCACCTCTGTTCTTAGCCTGAGGACTTCTACTTCTTTAGACTGCTGCTGTTCATTCAATACTTTTAAACATTCAGGTTGTCTTTGTTCATTTTGTCCAATTTTCTCTTTAAATTATCTCTATCAACGCAAACATCTCGGCAGGCATGATAAAGCCTTATTTACTTGTTCTCGGCCCACAGAACATGTTTTTTCATCTAATAGAGCGTCTGTAAGCTTTTCTTCCGAAAATTTTACTCTTTTCTTTAGGAAAGGGTTTTTTTTCTCTGAATCCTTAAAGCGTTTTTTGATGTCTTCATCAAAAAACAGTGACAAGGGCAAAATGTGAAGCAACAGACTCATCTGAATATCTTGAGTCCGGAGTCACTTATCTCTCCTATGGGCTTTTCCATGATTTAGAATGCAGACACCGTCTTCTGCCAGCATATCCATGACAACTCGAGTCAGGCTGCCTCTGGATCCCCAGCGTTGGGAACAGGGTCACCAGGGGTCACCACGGGCTCCATCCGGTTTCCTGGAAGACACCAGACACCGCCTCTTCCCCAACGAAGGCCTCTGCTCCAGGTACACTGCGGAAGGGTCCCCATTGCTTTGGCCTGGGCTGTGCCAGGACCAACCACTGGGCTGGGGCCTGGGGATCAGGAAGGAGTGGCACGAGGGGCAGGAGAAGCTGAGGCACCCCCAGGAGCAGACCTCTACCCAGCAACATGCCCGCGAGGCACAGAACCCCATGTGGCCCCTCAGAGCCCCAATGGGCAGCCCTCTCCCTCCGCCCCCCAGCAGGGAAAGGCAACTCAGGGGGGCTGTAAGCTAGAAGCACCTGGCCTGAAGGGGGATGTAAAGATCATTTAAAATAAAAATCAATTCAAGTAAAAAAAAAAAAAGCTCACAAAAACCTAAATTTTTATAAACAGCATTTTTTCTTGGAATCGCAAAGTAATGCATTCAGTGTTAAATATGACTTGACTTGTTTAAACTTCTTTAAACCAATGGTATCAAATATTACTTTCCTGAAGTTATGGTTATTCAATGGACCAATAATAATTATATTTTTATCAGATTGATCTAAATAGCATTACATATGCATGCTCTCTATTATCTAAAATTAAATGAGTCTGAATTAATTTTGTTTATGTGATTATTTTTCTATTTGTGCAATCCCTAATGCTCCAGTCTCTAAAAGTAGTATTTAAAGGACACATCATAAGCTATATATCATTCTTCTAATAATGTCTCTTATTTAACTTAAATACTAAAAATAATATTTGACCTATTTCAGATATGGCAGGAGTATGGAGATACCCTAACTAGAGAAGGTATGTTGCCAAAACTTATCAGATATCATTGATTTTGTAAATAAACTGAGAATAGGAAATGGCATCTGTTTCCATGTTTGGATAATATATACTGCATTAAATATTTTTTCCATGTGAATGAAAAATGTGAAATATAAACAGTCATAAGGAAGAATATACTTATCCCACATGTAATCATCATGTTCTACGGCTCTTTAAAGACCTCAGAAGTCTACCAGTATGCATCTCTCTTCATTTCTGGCTATTCTCTTCCTTCCCTCTGCCGTGGACTGTCGACCTGCACACTGAAACTATGGTCAGAAAACTGGCTTCATCACTTCTCATGTTTTTACTAGTGATATAAGTCCACATAACCAGACTCCTCTAGTAATACTGTCAAGCAGTTACAGTTCATATAACTGTCAACTGAGGGGCAATATTCAAAACTCCAGTCATTGACTTGGCATTCTTTTACCTTCATGAAAACTCCAAATGCCTTTGCGTGGAGTAAAAACACTGAAGTCCATTTAGTTGTTGCCAAATAATGCAGCCTTCTATTTGCTGCTCTGCCCCTTTGCTCTAGCAGCTAAACTAGACATTTCCAGTTCCACAAATGTTCTTCCTCATTTCTAGTTCTGGCATCTGCTTCATTTCTCTTTCTGGCATACTTTTTTTTTTTTTTTTTTTGTCCATCAGATATCAACTTACATATCACCTCCACCAAAAAGCTGACAATATTGACACAAAACTGGGATGTCTCCTCTGTGTGCTCCAATAGTGCCCTGTGTTATATTGGTTGGTGGTATCTATGACTCTGAGTGAAATTGCCTGCTTGTTTGTTGTTTTTTCAGTTTACAGTAAACTAGAGGCCCGGTGCCCGAAATCTGTGCAAAGGTAGGGTACTTAGGCCTGGCTGGCAATCAGGGCCGATTGGGGCCTTCCAGCTCCGGGCCGGGGCCTTGCTTCATTCCGCGCCACCTCCTGGTGGTCAACACACATCATAGCAGCGTTCGAACTTCCGGTCTCCCAGTCAAACTCCTGAGAGGACACTTTGCATATTAGCCATTTATATATATAAATGATTGTTCAGGGGTGGGCTGTGTCATCTTCATCTTGTAACTCCAGTGCTTGTCACACTACCTTAGTGCATGGTGGTGAATATGGGGAAAACCAGAAGCTCTGATACCTAGCCATGATACCAATTAATACAGTGTGCAACCACTGAATTAATAATTATGTTTCATAGTATTCTTGTGTTGTGTATTGTACCCAGATATAGAAGTCTTTATTGTTTTTAACACTTATACTTAGTTGTAGTTTAAAGAATACAATTCTTTTTCTTTCCAGATGCTGCTAAATTTGAAGCTGAATCCTATAGAGTTTCTCCTGTAGGATCTGTAGGATCAATCAGTCAGTCAAGTTCATGTCAAGATTTACTTTTGAAAACACAAAAAGAATATAAAGAGATTTTGCTGAAAAATTACATGATCTGAAACATAAACAGTAAAAAATTATTTACTGTACTGTTTACATAACAGTTTGTTTTCCATTAGACACATGACGTGAACTTTTATTAAAGAAAAAATTTTTTGATCATATGTTTGATGAAAATTTATATATTATTTTAAACTGGGGTCTTTTGGGGGCATCTAAGTAAGTTTTAAGCAGATTTTGTAAATGAAAGCCAGCACTATTGAATTATACATATTCAAATTGCCCAAATACCAACTCTTTAAACAACATCAAAGCAAACAACTTGTCATTCATATTTTAGTGATGCTAGTTGATAGATTTTTTTACATACTCCAATTTTATCACAATATTTGGTCCTAAAGATTTATACAGAGATAATTTTGGTATCTGAGGCTATGGCTTCTGTTTAGCCATATTAAAATGTTATCGTGGCATTGGACTTATGCAATTTTAAACACAGATTTAAAATTTTTTCCTTGTGGGGAAATAAAGTTTGCCTAAGGCTTTTCTACTTTTCCATTTATTGAATGAATTTTTAGAAAGAGTCTAAAAATTACAGAAAGTTCCAAGTTTTAGTTCAAAGAACTCTGTTGCCTGAACTATTTGAGAGTAAATTGTTACACTGTGCCACCATGCTTTATTCCTTTCGTACATTCCACTTGTCTACCATACCACCTTCACAATCAGAAAATTCACACTAATACATTCTATAGTTTCATCCTCACATCCTTTTCAAATTTTGCCACTTGTCTGTATAGCATGAAGACCCTGTTCAGATCCATAGGTTCCATTGAGCTGTAGTGTCTACTCTTTTCCTTCAGGCTGGAGCAGCTCCTTAGTCTTTCCTTGACTTTCATGACATTGAATCCTTTGAAGAGGAAGTTCAACTAATGTATGTCGAATGTCCTTCAATTTCAGATCATGGATTTTTCTGATGTTTCCTTATGATAATACTAGAGGCCCGGTGCATGAATTTGTGTACCAGTGGGATCCCTGGACTGGCCTGCAGGTTTGGGCTGAAACCAGCTCTCCGACATCCCCTGAGTGGTCTTGGATTACGAGGGGGGACATGGGAGGTTGGCCAGTCAGGGAGGGACCGTGGGAGGGCTCCAGGGCATGTCCAGCCCATCTTCATCAGCCAGACTCAAGCAGCAAGCTAATCTACGGGGTCAAGTGTCTACCCCCTGGTGGTCAGTACATGTCATAGCAAGTGGTTGGCCTTAGCATAGCATATTACACTTTGATTGGTTGAACAGATGACCAGACACTTAGCATATTAGGCTTTTATTATGTAGGATTTAGATCAGACGTTTTTAGCAAGAGCATCACAGAAGTAGTCCTATACTCTTCTCATTGCATCCTGTGATGTGACCTACAGTTTTGATTTGTCATTCTTTGTGATGTTAATGTTGGTCAGTGAAGGCAGTGTCTACTGGGTTTCTCCACTGTAATGTTTCTTTTTTCACTTCACAATTATTGCTTTATAGGGAAGTTTTTAGAGTTGGTGTAAATATCTCTTCTTCATTAAACTTTTAATTTATTCATTTATCAATATGAATTTGTGGTTTATTTCATATAATGGGTTATAATGTGTTAAAATTATTTTTAAAATTTTTCTTTTAGAAATATTTTGTATTAGAAGTTTCAGTCTTATAGAAAAGTTATAACAATAGTACAAAAAAATTCCTAAAACTATTCCTCAAATGTTAACATTTTACTACATTTACTTTATCCTTTCTCCCTTCTTGTCTATTGCCTAAATAAATGTAAATGTAGGTCTGTTAGATATAATATATGAGCCATTTGCAAGTTGCAGACATGATACCTCTTTACTCCTAAATACTTTAGTGTGCATTTCCTAAGAAAATAGAATTATCTTACATAATCAACACTAATAAAAGACAAATATGCTAATTAAAGCAAAAGAACCACAGAAGTCCAAAAGTGCATTTGGTATCTTATTAGTAGTACTATTAGTAGTGCTGTATAAAAATTTTAAAAACTATTATAGTTTAAAATGAATACTTATCTAATCTAATAACAGAGAAACATGTAAACTGACCTCACCTCTGCTACGCCCATGCCATGCCCACCAGCCAATCAGAGCGACTATATGCAAATTAACCCAACCAAGATGGTGGACGGCAGCCATGGAGCTGGAGCAAGCAGGAGGCTTGGTTGCCCCAGCAATGAAGGAAGCCAAGCTTCCCACCTGCTCTGGCCGACTGCGGCCTCCACAAAAGGCAACAAAGTTTCAATTATAGAAGCTAAATAAATCCCAGATACCTGCTTCCAGCCAGCGTCCACTGGGAGTTTGGGTGGCTGGGGGCTGTGGCCAGCCTGCAAACAGCCATCAGCTCCTCACCCAGGCTGCCCAGGCACCCCAGCGGGGAACCCCACCCTGAAGGGGCTGTGGCCAGCCTGCAAGCAGCCATCAGCCCCTTACCCAGGATGGCCACAACCTCAGGGGGTAAGGTTCCCCACTGGGGGCCTTGGCCAGCCTGCAAACAGCCATCAGCCCCTCACCCAGACTGGCCAGGCACCCCAGCTGGACCCCCATCCTGAGGGGCTGTGACCAGCCTGAAAATGGCCCTCAGCCCTCACCCAGGCTGGCCAGGCACTCCTATATAATAAAAGGGTAATATGCAAATTGACCCTAACAGCAGAACGACCGGGAATGACTGGTCACTATGACACACACAGACAACCAGGGAGTAGACACTCAATGCAGGAGCTGCCCCCTGGTGGTGGTCAGTGCAGTCTCACAGGGGGAGTTCGCTCAGCCACAAGACAGGCTGATGGCTGCCAGTACTGCGGTGGTGGTGGGAGCCTCTCCTGCCTTCTCAGCAGCGATAAGGATGTCTGACTGCAGCTTAGGTCTGCTCCCTGCTCGCAAGTGGATATCCCCTGAGGGCTTCTGGGCAGCAAGAGAGATGTCTGACTGCCAGCTTAGGCCCATTCCCCAGGGAGTTGGCCTAAACCAGCAGGTGGACATCCCCCGAGGGGTCCCAGACTGCGAGAGGGCACAGGCCGGGCTGAGGGACACCCTCGAGTGCACAAATTTTTGTGCACCAGGCCTCTAGTTATGTTGTGTTTAGGATGTATTCCTTTTGGTTTGCTTAGTTTTTGGTTTTCATCAATTTTGGAAAATTCTGTGTTTATTTTTTCAAGTATGTCTTTGCCATTCATCCTATTCTCTTTTTCTGGAACTATGACTAGATAGTTACACATATGTTGCTAACCCTAGTTTTCATATTATCTATTTTTGTCTGTGTGTATTACATTCTCGATAAACTCATCAGAACTATTTGCTAGTTTATCAATTCCATTTTTATTACTTTGTTGCCTAATCTAGCTACTAAGTTTTCTATTTCAATTACTATACTATATCCTTCATTTCTAGAAATTCAATTTGTTTCTGAATAAATATCTTTGTTCATTTTTAAAATAGTTACTTATT
This sequence comes from Myotis lucifugus, assembly GCF_000147115.1. Taxonomy (NCBI): domain Eukaryota; kingdom Metazoa; phylum Chordata; class Mammalia; order Chiroptera; family Vespertilionidae; genus Myotis; species Myotis lucifugus. The sequence continues at coordinate 24,846 of NW_005872785.1, read as the reverse complement.
TTGTGCTCATAATTGTTATCTCAACTTCTTTATCGATACCAAAAATATGTTATATTATATTTTCATATAATGCGAAATGTTGAAATCTGTTTCCTTGTTCATGTTGTGATATTTTTTGGTTTGTTTTGCAATAGTAACCACTTCCTTGGAACTTTATTGTTGAGAGTTGTTGGAGCCTCAGGTTGAATAAGAGTTTTGCCAGATAGGGTCTGAATTTGCTTCTATCGAGTACTCAGAAGCCAATATTTCAGAATCACTTTTAGACATATTTTCAGCTTGATTTTCTTCACTGACTTTGGAACACAATTCAGCATGAAGTTACACATTTTTAGTGGATACTCTCCCACAGATAGGTTTAGCTGCGGGCCCCATCTTTAGGGCAGGTTTACCTCAAATTCACCATGACACTGGGTTCCAGCTTTGTATGGATAAGGGAGAATGATTTCTGCTATTACACGTCTCCCAAGCTAGGCTCTGGTGTAGTCTCCTATCCTCTCATAGTTCTTAAAATAAATCTCAAGTTCATTGGTGTTTTATGGGTGAAAGCTAGATTAAGGGCTTATTTCTCTCTCTTATACTTTGTATTGGTGTCCTGATGATTTCCTGTTTCCTTGATAGATAAAATATACATTAAAAAAACTTAAATATTTTTTCAGATGTTTTCATTAGTAAAAGTAAAATTTTTCATTGAGTCTTATCTACCATATTGCTAGAGATCGAATCCAACATTCCATTTTTTTAAACCCTCATGGAATTGTTCCAGATTTTCTAGGCCTATGATGCAATTACAGTTAAATAACTAAAGGGCCTTTGGTATTTTCCAACAGCTATAGGGGCTGAAATTTCTATGCAGTATTAGAGGTGTAGGAGCAGGAATTGCCAGCTATTAAATTTTAATTTCTCACACCATAAACCCACTTTTATACTAAATTCAGCCAGGTAGAATTAGGAGTTTTCCACTTTAATAAACTTTATTATCTCACTAGAGTCCCATTTGCAGGAAGATTCCTGCAAGAATAGGGCTTCATTCCTGTCTCTGCAGTTACTACCCCACCCGTCTCTGCCACGCCTACCCTGCCCTTCTCTGCCACTCCTACCTTGCCCTTCTCTGCCACTCCTACACAGCCCTTCTCTGCTGTTTCTCTCCCACCCATCTCTGCTACCTCGGCTCTGTTGCTTGGCTTCCTTCTACAGTGTCTTCAGTCTTCACCCCCAGCTGGTATATGCAAATTAGCTGCCATCTTTGTCGGCGGTTAATTTGCATATTGTTGTGATTAGCCAATGGTGGGCATAACGAAGGTATGGTCAATTTGCATTTTGTCTACTATTAGATAGGATAATGAGATCTGGTTATTCACTTATTGATGAGAACAAATAATTACTGTGTTAATAAGTATACTGTATATTGGCAATATACTTGGGCAATAAACATACATTGATAATATAAATTATATATTGATGGAAATAAACACTGTGTCAATTTAAAATTTTTTTCTACATTAAGACAACTTTTTTAAACCTCGAATTTTCTTTATATTCCCCATATTCCCCATATTCAAAATACATAGCAAATGTACATTTATAAGATTTCCATAAATCACATTTAATTCAGTTAATAATTTGCATTTCATTTATGATGTTGGTAATTTGCATATTCACATGCAACATTTACTTCTTATTTATTCTGAATGGGCACAGGAAGTAGTATAGGAAAAATGCAGTCTTGTAAGCCTTAGAAATAGAAGTACAGGAAAACAAGTGAAAAAGTATGTATATACTGAGTCACATTTCTCTGGTACTTTTATGGACAATGACTATAGAATTTTTTAAAAATTAGTCTCAAAAATCACAGCATTAATTTATACCCCATATTTATCTGTTTTACTGGAAATGTTTTAACTGGAAATGTGCCATAACTTAAATGGTGCAAGTTTAAAAAAAAATTACAAAGGATATTAAAGGTATTAAATTATCTGTAGCCATATTGACTATATGGCTATATTTTGGAACATAATTTTCGCTATGTGTTTTAAGTGAAGTTTGAGGTTTCTTTTTCTCATGGTAGTTTAGAAACATACCTAATTTCATTGAAAACATATCAAGACCCTAAAGTATATGTAATGTATTATACTTGGCATCCATTGCCACAGTTGAGAATGGTAAAAATGTTAAGAGTTCCCAAATGAAATGCAACTACAAAGAAGTGAGTCTGATTTTTCAATGAACATAATTTCTAGATCAAATGTGTTACTTTTTCAACATATTTACTTTGGGAGGCAATATATTTATTTTGATGATGCTGTCATTCCTCAATACAATTTGTAAAATTATTTTTAAATTTGCCTTGACAGGCAATTTTCGAACCCCTTCCCCTTTTTCCTATTATACTACACATCCTCCGATGTACATAACACACACATAAACACAAACACATGCACTTCCTTTCTTGAAAAAAGCCCAGCATTACTTAATTTGAACATCCATTTATTCAACAAATTGGTATCAGAATAATGTTTGGCTGCCTCCAAAACCAAATCTATGCCTAAAAGACAAATAGATCTCAACCCTAACAATATTCAAAACCAGGTTGAAATAAATTCCCCTCCAAAAAAATCCCCCAAATATTTTAAGTAATAACACCTTTATTGGAATAAGTTCATTGCAAACCAAGATCTTTACTTATAAAATGACATGATTCATTCGAAAGTATAAACTGAGCTGTGTTCCCTCAAACATCAGTTGCATTAACTCACAGTAATAACAAACAACACTTATGTAGTGCTTTTCTGTTTACAAGCAATTTCTAAATCACTTTTCTCATTGGATCCCTAACATAATCCTGTGAAATAACTCAGATATAGTAGCTTAGGGACCTTAATTATTTCATTGTGTTCATGGATATCTTTTAAAATCCTTAGTCTCAGCAAAATCTGTTAAAAATCGATGTTACTTGAGAGTTTTCATGACAAGAATAAAATTGTAACTACGTGAGATGATAAATGTTAACCTAGCTGTTGTATAAATCATTTCACAATATATACATACTAGAGGCCCAGTGCACAAAAATTTGTGCACTCGGGGGTGGGGGCTCCTCAGCCCGGCCTGTGCCCTCTCGCAGTCTGGGACCCCTTGGGGGATGACCACCTGCTGGCTTAGGCCTGCTCCCCAGGGGATTGGGCCTAAGCTGGCAATCAGACATCCCTCTGGCAGCCCGGGAGACCTCGGGGGATGTCCATTTACCAGTGGGGAGCAGACCTAAGCTGTAGTCGGACATCCTTAGTGCTGCTTAGGAGGCAGGAGAGGCTCCCACCACCACCGCTGTACTGACAGCCATCAGCCTGGCTTGTGGCTGAGCAGAGCTCCCCCATGTGGGAGTGTACTGACCACCAGAGGGCAGCTCCTGTGTTGAGCGTCTTCCCCCTGGTGGTCAGTGTGTGTCACAGTGACCAGTCATTCCCAGTCTTTCTGCTTTTAGGTGTACTGGGCTGCTGTGCTGTCTGTTCCTGGAACAGACAGATAGGAAGGTACTGACATCAGGTCAGGCCTTGAGATATGGTCTCATGGTCCCTCCTCAATATACTGTGCTCTCTGTTCCCGGAAAACATAGATAGGAAGGTGATAATGCTATACTGTATCTGGAACAAATTGTGTAAACAAGGCTTTGTAACTTTGTAGTTTTTGCAAATAAATATGCTGTAACTTTTGCAGTCTACACCACAGTTCAGCCTTTTGCTTCGGTGGGGTGCTGGGACTGTGGTCAGCGGGCCGGCTTAATAAAGGCACCTGAATTTAAATTCTGAGTCGGTGGTCTATCTCGCTGAGTCAACCCATAACATTTGGAGGCCCGCAGCGAGATTCCCGGCAGGGAGGAGAGGGACCCCCTATTCAAGGCAGGAGGCTCTCCCCCACTTGTCACCGGGCACTCAGCGAGATACCCCACACCTGTGGAGAACGACTACCAAGGAGGCCTCCAGTCCACCCCAAAACTTTCAATTCGGAAACCGAGCCACCTGGACTCTCAAGAGAGGTAAGGACCTGTCGTTAAACAGGAATTGGGACGTCCCATGGAAGGACCTATACGGAGGGCTGGACGCAGCAGTACTCCTGGTCCTGACCCTCGGCCACGACGGTGGCCGGGGTCCCTGGTTTGTGCGGCTGTAGGCTGCACTGGGTTTGTCTGTCTGGTATATGTTTATCTTGCTGTTTATTGTTAAAAAGTTGTCTGCTTCTGTGTACACCCTGCTGCAATGTTTTTTGAAAATTTTCAGGACTTCAAGGAGCAAGCTGCAGGTTCCGGGCAACCTTAGGTTGCATTTGGCTGATTTATTTTGTCTTTGTTCTTTGTTGTCTTTGTCTTTGTCAAATGGGTTAGGGTCAGTCATCTTTGTCGACCCCCTATCAGTCAGGCTCACTCCGGTTGAGTGGAAGGGGAGCTTGATCACCTCCCGGGAAGCTATAGAGCTCCCTCAGGAATTAGGAAATTGTTAGGAATTGGGTGGATTGTTTAAACTCTGAGTGAATGTCTGGTGAAAGTGTGTGAGTGTGGAGGGAGGGGGCTTGCCCTCTCCTCTCCTTTATGTGGCTCCACGACAGCAATACAGTTATAGTAGGGGACTTTAATGCCCCACTAACACCACGGACAAATCCTCTAAACAAAAAAACAGCAAAGAAATATCAACCCTAAATGATTCACTAGAACAGATGGAATTAATGGAAATCTACAAAACATTCTACCCCAAAGCCACAGAATACACATTCTTCTCAAGTGCACAATGGTAATTTTCAAAGATAGACCACATATTGAGACACAGGCAAAGTCTCTTCAAATTCAAGAAGATAGAAATCATATCAAGCATCTTCTCAGATCACAATGGCATAAAATTATAACTCAATTAGAAAAAAAACAATGCGAAAAAAATCAAACACCTGGAGGCTAAATAGCATGCTATTAAACAATGACTGGATTACCAAAGAGATCAAAGAATAAATAAAAAGCATCATGAGAACAAATGACAATGAAAACACAACAATCCAAAATCTATGGGACACAGTGAAACCAGTCTTGAGAGGGAAGTTCATAGCTCTACAGGCCTGCCTCAAAAAACAAGAAACCATGGTAATAAATTATCAAACCCTACAACACAAAGACTTAGAAAGAGAGCAACAAGAAAAGCCCAGCATAAGCAGAAGGAAGGAAATAATAAAGATCAGAGAAGAGATAAACGACATAGAGACCAAAAAAAATATAAAAGATCAACAAAATCAAGAGCTGGTTCCTTAAAAGGATAAACAAGATTGATGAAACTCTAGCCAGGCTCACCAAGATGCAAAGAGAGAGGACCAAAATAAACACAATCAGAAATGAAAGAGGTAAAGTAACAACCGACCCCACAGAAATATAAAGGATTATGGAAAAAAATACTATGAACAACTCTATTCCAACAAAATGGACTTATTCTTAGAAAAATGCAAGCTCCCAAAACTCAATCAAGAAGAATAAAAAACCAGAAAAGACTGATAACTACTGAAGAAATTGAAGCATGATAAAAAATCTTCCAGCAAACAAAAGCCCTGGTCCGGACAGCTTTACAGGGGAGTTCTAACAAGCATCCAAAGAAGAACTAAGACTCATGCCCCTCAGGCTATTCAAAAAAATTCAAGAGGAAGGCACATGTCCAAGCTCTTTCTATGAAGCCAGCATTACCCTAATACCAAAACCAGATAAAGACAAGACAAAAAAAAGAAAACTAAGGCCAATATCCTTGATGAACATAGATGCTAAAATCCTCAACAAAATTCTAGCAAATCAGATTCAGCTTTTACATTAGAAAGATCATACACCGTGACCGAGTGGGATTTATTCTAGGGATGCAAGGATAGTACAATATTCACAAATCAATAAGTGTAATACACCACATAAAACAATGAGAGACAAAAATCACATAATCATATCAATTGGTGCAGAAAGAGCATTTGACAAAATACAACACCCTTTCTTGATAAAAATTCTCAGCAAAGTAAGAATAGAGGGACATTTCTCATCATAATAAAAGGCATATATGACAAACTAACTGCCAACATCATACTCAATGGGCAAAAACGAAAACCATTTCTCCTAAGAACAGGAACAATACAGGGGTGTCCTCTTTCACCACTCTTATTCAACATAGTACTGGAAGTCCTAGGCACCGTGATCAGACAAGAAGATATAAAAAGCATCCAAATTGGAAAGGAGGAAGTAAAACTCTCCTTATTCTCAGATGACATGATACTGTACTAGAAAATCCTAAAGACTCCATCAAAAAATTGCTGGATTTAATAAATAAATTCAGAAATGTAGCAGGATACAAAATTAACACTGAAAAATTGGTGGCTTTTTAATACACCGATAATAAACGAACAGAAAGAGAAACTAAACAAAAAATTCCATTTACCATTGCAACAAAAAAATTAAGATTCTTAGGAATAAAATTAACCTAGGAGGTAAACGAAAGAGCTTTTATTTGCAAGTTGACTTCCAAAAAAAAACAGGAGGCTAGTGCCAAATCTGTCTCACTGGTCAAGGGGCAAGATTTAAGGGGCTTTAGCACCAGATCATCCTGGACAATAGATACTTTGCTTCCAAAAGGGTTCTGGGGTTCAGGTTCTAATCATATGGGTATTTTGGATCCATGGGGGTGGAGAGTAGTTACTGGTGCACAAGTGTTACTCCTGAGTGGTGTTTACCTATAAGTGGTGTATCCAAGGTTTAAACATTTCGAATCTGGTTAGAAACACCATAGGACCAGTTTAAGCTGGTTCTGTGGTCACAATTTCTTAAAATGAGAAGAATAATAGTATCTTCTTAAATAGTTAACTTAGCCTGACTACCTTAGCCTTATATATAATAAGCAGATACTTACTACCAGTTGATGCATCATCTCCACATTCAAAAGTGAATATCTGTTGTCTCTCCCCCAACAGCCCCACGTTGATGACAATTACATCATTCCAGGTGTTTGGCCAAATGCTTTGACTCCTCATTCCCTCGCACTGCATATCCATTCTGTCAGGAGATTCTGTTGGTTCTACCTTCAAAATATATGCTGATTCCCAAAGCTTCCTAATGCATTCCTTGCTCTCATCCTTGCTCCTGCCAGTTTATGCTCAAGCAGTGGAGGTGAGACTTTTAAACATCAGGCAGATCAAGTTTACTCCTCTTCTCAGAATCCCACAGTGGTCCCTCAATTTCACTATGAGTAAAAGCTAAAGATTTTTAAATGGCCTATAAGACCCTATAAGATCTGCCACCTCTTCACATTCCTATTACCCCTCCAGCCACATCTCCAGTTCCTCTCTCCCTGCTCACTTACCTTCCCTCTCTTCCTGCTCACTTACCTTCAGCCTCATGGGCCTCTGTGTTCCCCAAATATACCAGGCATACCCCTGACTTATAGCCTTGGCACTGGCTGTTTCCTCTGCTTGGAAGAGTTACCTCAGGGAGCCTCTGAACTCCTTCAGACCTTTGGTCAAATCTTATCTTCTCCATGAGACCAAGCCTTAAAAACTTCTATAATATCATGATTGTATTTTGTTAAGCTTTGTGGTTTTTATAGACCTTTTAACTTACTAATATCTATATTATTTACTTATATACTATGGTTATAAAGTATATATATATAGAGAGAGATGCTCAAAGTCAGTAATCATCTGAGAGATGCAAATCTAAAGAATAATGAGATACCATCTCACACCTGTCAGAATGGCTATCATCAACAAATCAAGAAAGGACAAGTGCTGGAGAGAATGCGGAGAAAAAGGAACCCTCTTACACTGCTGGTGGGAATGCAGACTGGTGCGTCCACTATGGAAACAGTATGGTGTTTCCTCAAAAAATTAAAAATGGAACTCCCATTTGACCCAGTGATCCCACTTCTAGGAATATGTCTCAATAAAACAGAAACAATAATCAGAAAGGATATATGCATCCCTATGTTCATAGCAGCACAATTTACCATAGCTAAGATTTGGAAACAGCGTAAGTGCCCATCAACAGATGAGTGGATTAGAAAACTGTGGTACATCTACACGATGGAATACTAGGCTGCAGTAAAAAAGAAGGAATTCTTACCATTGGCAACAGCATGGATATAACTGGGGAGCACTATGCTAAGCAAAATAAGATATTCAGGAAAGAAAAATATCACACGATCTCATTCATTTTTGGAATATAATGAATATAAACTGGTGAACAAAAATAGAACCAGAGTCATAGCAGCATTTAACAGACTGTCCAACCTATGAGGGAAGGCAGGGGGTGAGGGGGTAAGAGAGCAACCAAAGGACTTTTATGCAAGCATATGAGCATAACCAATGGACACAAACAGTAGGCATGTGAGGGCATATGCTGGGGGTGGGGGCGGCCAGGCAGAGGTCAATGGGGGGAAAGGGAGACTTATGTAATTCTTTAAACAATAAAGAATTTAAAAATAGAATGAAAGGAAAACATTTACAATAACATTTAGGATTAGATTAAAGTAACATAAATAGTATTGCCAAGTAACATGAACAGAGAATAATGATGCTTATCTCAGATACATTTAATGATGTGACCTGTGGTTTTTCATAGTCTCGCACTTCATTTAGTGATCATTTTTATGCCGAAATTGCCTGGTTAGACCATCTTATAGAAGGCCACAGTTGCAAGTTTAAACTGCACAGGCTGGTAAACTTTGCAGGCACAAAGCACTATTCATTAGGAATCCATAGTGATTGATCCTTGGTGAGCAAAGGCATGACAATTTAGAATCCAGAAATTACAGCACACTGAAATAGGGAGCAGCTAATGACCTCACTGGGGTCTCCACTGAAGGAGCCAACATGATCTATCTAATACCTAATATTAAAATAATTCACATATTGTAATCTAATATTTGTAGAATAATTTAGTGTACTCCATACAAACTGATAAAATAGTGTGAAACTCTTTTTGAACTTTAACGTATAGGATACATCTTTACATTCCTCCCATACCCCCAACTTTATAGCTTTGAGCTCCTATTGTATTTTTCTTGTTCCAGTGCCATACTGGAGACATTGCTGCTAACACCTACATTGCAATGCAGTTTGGCCCCAAACAAAAACAACCTTGCTAATCCTGCCCTCAATCATTCATTCAAAAAACAGATCAGGGTTTACCAAGTGGCAAGGAATAGAACTACATACATGCGTTAAGGCAGCTCCTACTCTAGAGAAAATAATAATCAAGTGGAGAATATAAAATAGCCTCAAAATAATCTCAGCACTTTCCTTTAATTCCTTTCAATGCAACATAGGCCTAATTACTTTGATTCTGCATGCCTACTGAATATTAATTAGAAAATGTCAAACATTTCCAAAGACAAAAAAATTACCCATTCATTCTCATATTGCATATATATAATTTATATATATATTACATCAATATTTTGTTAATAAAGATATTTAACATCTCAACTTTGTTTCTTTTAAAACAAGTCCCTATAAACTGAGCCTTTGGTCCTATTTCAGTCATAGTCAAGATTTCTGGTTCCACTGGTTACATTTTAAAAAATTTATCTTTATTGTTGAAAGTATTACAGCTGTCTCCCCCTCTCTCCCCTTCCCCAATAAGGACCTCCACCCTATATATGTCCATTGCAGGTCTTCATCACACTATTGTCTGTGTCCCAGGGCTATGCATGTATACATATGAGTTGCCCTGGTTACTGTCTCCCCACCGATATCCTACCCCTACCTTCCCTCAGATTCCTCAGACTATTCCATGCTTCTGTGTCTCTGGATCTATTTTGTCCATCAGTTTATTTTGTTCATTAGATTCCCTGGTTCCTTCTTATCTTTGTTTTGCTTTTCAATTTAATTTAGTTTTATTGTGGTGAACTATGCCTAACAAAATGTATTATTTTAACCATTTTTCAATGTATAATTCAGTGGCATGAAGCACAGTCACAATATTGTGTAACCATCATCCACTGTCATTTCCAGAACTTTTTATCATAACTAACAGATATTCTATACAAATTAAATACTAACTTCTCATTTCTCCCTACAACCAGTGCCTTGTAATCTCTATTCAACTTTCCATCTCTTTGAATTTGTCCACTGTAGATATCCCATATAATTGGAATCATATATTTGTCCTTTTTTCCCCCTGGCTTACTTCATACTTACCCATGTTTTCAGGTTCACCTACTGCAGCATGAATCAGAATTTCATTACCTTTGTAAAATGAATAATATTCTGTTGCATGTATATACAACTGTTGTTTGTCCATTCCTCTGTTGGTAGACATTTAGGTTATTTCCGCCTCTACATTATTGTAAATAATGCTTCTATGAGCCTTGGTGTACACATAACCATTTGAGTTCCAGATTTCAAGTCCTTTTAGTGTATACCATAAAATGGAATTGTTGGGCCCTGGCCAGTGGGGCTCAGATGATTGGGCACCATCCCTTGTACTTAAAAGTTGCCCATTTGATTCCTGGTCAGGGCACATATCCAGGTTGTGGGCTCCATCCCTGGTAGGGGCACATACAGAAGGCAACAAATTGATGTTTCCCTGTAACATCAATGCTCTTTCTCTTTCCCTCCCTCCCTCCCTTGCTCACTCCCTCTCCCATTTTCTCTCTAAGCATGTCCTTGGGTGAGGATAAAAAAAAAAAAGCTGTGGTACATATACTAATGGAATACTACTTGACCATTAAAAAGAAATCTTACCTTTTGTGACAGCATGAATAGACCTAGGGGGTATTATGCTTAGTGAAATAAGTCAGGTAAAGAAAGACAAATACCGTATGATTTCCCTTACATATGAAATATAAAGAACAAAATAAGCAAGAAAATAGAAACAGATTCACAGATACAGACAACAGAGTGTCAATTGACAGAGGAGATGAAGGCTGTGGGCACTGGGTGAAAAAGGTGAAGGGACTAAGAAGTATAAATTGGTAGTTAGAGAATAGTCACAGGGATGTAAATTATAGCACAGGGACTAATCAATATTGTAATAACTATGTATAGGGCCATGTAGGTACTTGAAATATTGGGGGAACCAGTCTGTAAATTACAGGATTTTCTAACCACTATGCTGTACATCTGAAAGTAATCTATACATGTATAAAAACCTAGTGACCAGAACGCTGTAATGACCGGAACAACTGATCACTATGACGCCCTCTGTGGCCAACGAAAGGGCCGTTCCAGGGTTTGGCCCCATAGCCAAACTCTCCTGTCCCTTCCTCCCGGCCAGCCCGCCCCCGATGGGCTCACCCTGTGCCTGATTGCCCCCCCACCCCAATAGGAGGTGGGGCTGGTGGCCAACTTCCTGCAGCCCCTCCCCCTAGCCAGCCCCACCCACAATGGGCCCCCACCACCCTGCTCAGCCTGCAGCCCCTCTCCCCAGCTGGCCCTGCCCCTGATCGACACTCTCTACCCCAATAAGGAACGGGGCAGACAACCAACCTCCTGCAGGCCCACCCCATTGCTTGCCCCACCCCCAATTGGCACCCCCACCCCAATTGGGGGCGGGGCCCACCGGCCAATCACCCACAGCCTCTTCCCCCATCGGGCCTGGCCCCGATCGGAGCGGTCGGGCTGGCTGGACACCCTCCCACCTTCTCCTCCTCCCGACAGGCCCAGCCCTAATCCACCCCAATCGGGGCCTGGCCAGCTGGACTGCACCCATGCACAAATACGTGCACTGGGCTTCTAGTACAGAATAATATTAAATGTAAATGTAACTGAAAATAAAAGTAGTATATCTTAAGTATAGGCAAGGTGTTGAAAACACAATTGTCTTTGATCTCAAAGAACTTATAAAGGAGCTGTGAGAGGTAAACAAATGCAACACATTATGATGTATGCAACAAAATGTGAAGTAGAGTGTGCTCTGCACACATATACAAGAGTAGGCTTTAAAGAACACAGAAAAGGCAACCCAGGAGCAGTGACATCTAACTTGACAGCTGAAGGTATTTGGGAAGATTGCCTGCTAAAAATCTGGAGTGAGTAGAGAGGTAAGTGGAGTGGAGAGTATTCCGACCAGAAGGAACTATATAAATGAAGCTCAAAACAAAAGAGTTGGATGTGCTGACAAAACTGAGACTGCAGTATGACTACAGTGTAAGAGTGGAGAGAGAAGGTTATAGATAGAAGGCTAAGAAATTAACAGAAACCAAAAGCCTGAAGTATTTTTAACTGAATCTGAACATTAATGTCACTATTGTGACAGAATCAGATTTGCACTTTGTAGAGGAGGCTCCCTCTGACTACACTGGGAAGAAAGGATAAACACAGGCAAGATTGGAGGCAGGAAGACCACTTGTTCACCTTCAAGTCACCTATACTTAGAACATACCCTGGCACATAATAAGCATTTGATAATTATTTTTTGACTAAGTGAATGATGCAAAAATAATATCCAGGGTTAAGAACTGCTGAGAATACCTCATTGTAATTATTGCCTCAATGATCATTACAAGACATACCCAAGACACAGGAAAATGAGAGAGGGAATGATACAATACCTTACAATGTTATCATCCTATCTAATAAAGAGGGAATATGCAAATTGACCATCACACCATCATGAAGATGGCAGTGCCCACAGCGGAGGCGGGGTTTCCATAACAAAAAATGGCTGACCTCACAGCAGAGGCTGAGTTCCTGTAACAAGCCTTAATGAGCAATCAGCAGGGACCTGAGGCTGCGTGGTGCTTGGCCGAGGCAGGAGACCTGATGCTGCACCCGCTGCCTAGTGGGGCCTGACAGGGAACCTCAGGCCATGACCCCCACCCCAGCCCAGGGGACCTCAGGCTGAACCCCCCACCCCAGCACTGGTGTGTGGGATCTCAGACCACGCCCCCCACCCTGGCACTGGGCCAGGGGACCTGAGGTCGCACCCCCCATCCAGTGGGGCTTGACAGGGGATCTCAAGGTACACCCCTTGCCCAGGTGCTGGACTGGGAAACCTCCGGCTTCTCCCCCTGTCCTTGGCTGGGGGACCTGAGGCAGCACCCTCCACCAGGCAGGGCTTGATGGTGTCCTGAGGCTGTGCCCCCCCACCAGGCAGGGCATGAAGAGGTACCTCAGGCCATGCCACCCACCCTGGTGCCAGGCCAAGGGACCTCAGGCCATGCCCCCTGGTCTGGTGCTTGGACAGGGGACCTGAGTGTGCGCTTGGGGACCTGAGGCTGCACAACCTGCCTGGTGCCGGGCCAGGGGACTTGAGGCTGCACCCCCCCCACCTGGTGGGGCTTGGCAAAGGTGGGGCTGGCTGGGTCTGGATCTCACCCAATGGTGGTGGGGATGGCTGGGCCTGGGTCTGGGTTTCCGGCGATTTTAATAGGCGGGGACTTGACTCAGTCCCAAGGTGCACCGCAGACACTGATAGGAGAAAGACTTTCATATACATTTTACTAATTTTCTTTTATCTCTGACATTTCTATTATAGAGAAAGGGCAAATAGCAATATTAAATTATTTCTTCTAATTAATCCCCTTTTAATGTGCATGAATTTTGTGCACCAGGACATTAGTTTCATTATAATCACCTTTAGAATGAAAGTGGTGAGAATTTCTGCCTCCCAAGTTGGTTGTTAGATTTAAAATATAAAGAACTGTAGAGGTAGCACAGGCAGGGACATTTTGAAGCTATTCATCTTGCCTGGGCAGGGGAGGAGGGTGACTGTACTCAAAGTTTCATCTTGCTGTCAATCTTCGTCTTGTTCTCTGTAATCACCCTGTCTAATACAGCGGTTCTCAACCTGTTTTCACGACCCCATTGGTGGTCAAACGACCATATCACAGGGGTCGCCTAAGACCATCCTGCATATCAGATATTTACATTACGATTCATAATAGTAGCAACACTACAGTTATGAAGTAGCAACGATAATAATTTTATGGTTGCGTCACAACATGAGGAACTGAATTTAAAGGGCCAGAAGGTTGAGAACCACTGGATACAACCCAAATTAGAAAGATATGAGGAAACTTGTTACTACATAGCTTTTTCTCAAAGCTTGATTCATGATTGCTTTATTTTTTCCAAAGCCCATAACTTGCTCTACTAACAAGACAAAAGATGTCCAAATGCCTAGCAACCCATTTCCCACTTTTATTTTATAAATAAAAGGTGCACCTTTTATTTATTGTTTCATTGGTTGTTTTTTTTTCCTTTCTTTTTCTTTATTTTTTTTCATTAAATTTTATTGGGGTGACATTAGTTAACATGAACATTTAGGTTTAACGTGTGGATTACTAAGTTGGTGCACCTTTTAGTAATGACCAGTCAAGGACTCACCATCAAGGACTCACCGTGCGGGAAAGGCTTTTCTCCAGGAGCAAGTGGGAGATACTGCTTTTGAACATCAGTCTCAGTTCAAGGTTTCCAGACACTCAATGCCAAATCTTCTAGCCAGAGATGTCCTCGCAAGTTCCTATAGGTAAAACCATTTTGAAAATCAGTGAGCTCCTGCATTTTCCATTCCAACTTAGCCATAATGTCCTGATGCAGCCAGGCAGACCAAGAGATGACAATGGGGCAAGGGAGAGAGAACCCAGACTGCCTTTGCAAAGTCAGAAGAACTGCTTGGATTTCACGCAAACGGGTCCCATCAGCATTAATGTGCTGGAAATTTATTTCCTTGTCAGAACGTCAGCTCCCTCATCTATAAGCTGAGGCCATTGGAATGGATTCCCTATATACCTCTTTCAGAGCTAATCTCCGGTGTCCTGAATTGAACATTCATCCAAGTGAAAGCACTGTGTCTGAAGGTTCTCCTCAGCCTTCTGCTTTATTAATGTTGTAGCTTGTGTTTTAAGAAAAGAATGTCTCTAGTTTGCCTGCGGCCTGTGGACAGCCATGGATGATGGGGACGAATTTGTTAGGGTTGGGGGAGGCCAGGTCCTGGTCCAGTGGTCTAGCTACAGCAAGTAACCAGTGGTGCGGCTCAATTAATCACTTTGCTGGTCTGAGTGCCATTTTCCTTCACTGTAAGATAAGCCAGATGACACATAAGGATCGATAACCTTAGTTGCCCCTAGACAGAGCTTTGTTAGCTGGAGACCGGTTTTAGGTTCCCGCTGTACCCTTGTAACTCTCGTATCCTGTGAGTTTTCCACACACACTTGTACCACCTTTTCATTAAGCAAATACATGTTTAAAAATCTGTAACCTAGAAGTTGACGTATTTCCTTCCATTGGCAAAACCTGCTGTTGTATTCCTAGCCCACGATCTATATGCTTTGGAGGGTTTATAGGGCCCCCTTCATTCATCACCGTCATGACTTTATGAACAAAACTTGAATCTGGCTCTAAGAAAACTAAGTAAAATGACAAAGAAAGCAGCCCATTCTGATGCAGGTCGTTAACAGGCATGAGGAGGCCCAAAGCTGTTCCCCAGCTTGGAGCACTCATTCCACAGCTGGCAGCACAAAGCACAGTGACACTGCCATGTAACCGCACCTTCTTAATTGGGAGTGCTCTTGCAGGGGCAGCCACCATGTGCCTGGTGAAGGAATGCTGCCACCACAAAGGCAGCCAGGCTGCCAGACAGAATTTTCACCATCATCGCATGGAAATTGGTTTAGTTAATATAATAAATTCCATCCCCAACTTCATTTTATAGGAAATGCCTTCTATCTGGAACCTGTGCACTAATGCCTGGTGATTTTCCACAGGGGTTTGAGCTTCGTTTTGTGGGAAAATGTAAGGCATGTATGTGTCATATACATATTCTCTCAGATGTGTATGTCTGAGAGTACGGAGGATAGAGGAAACAGAATTGTGAAACTAGCCACAACATCTCAGAAGCAAGATGTGCAAAAGATTCTAAGTAGATTATACTTTCCCAAGTCTAACACAGTCAATTTCCAGAAACATGGCCCACCTTTCATGATGACAGGAAGATGGCTCCTTCACTGCAGGCTGTTTTATGTGAATCTTTTTGACCCCTGACCTCGGAGCATCCTGTGCATGTCTATCTTTGAGATTTGAAACCTGAGTGCCAGAGACATGCTGGTTGTTCACAATTGGCAATAGCAAAGGGATGTGCAGGATTCCAGGAATAAGTTTTTGTTTTGTTTTTCTTGATTATTAAAGAGAGAGGAGGGGAGAGAGGTAGAAACATTGAAGAGAGAGGAACATCACTGGTCAGCTGCCTCCTACATGCCCCACACTGGGGATTGTGTCCACAACCGAGGCATGTGCCTCAACCGGAATCAAACAGACAACCTTCTGGTTCCTGGGACTATGCTCAACCACTGAGCGACACTGGCAGGACAAAGTTTTGTTTAATCGCTTGGTGTAGGCAGGAAGAAACCATCTCAGAAAGGTTGGGTACTCCTCTGTGGTCACACAGCCAGCAGGGGAAAAGCAGGAACTACAATGCTTTCAATACGTTTGATGGCTCCCAAGCGCTTCCCATCTCTGGCAGGTGAACATGTGACTTTTCCAGGTCGGGAAGAGAAGCTGGGCAGCTGTTAAAGGTAGGGTCTTCCCCAAAGAAGTGACCATAGAAACAGCGTGCAGTGGAGGATTTGTCCAGGCTGTTCATGGTTTCTGAATTGTGTCATCTGAATCTTTATCCTTTTTAACAAGTATTAGATTCCAAGAAGGACTGTCGCTGTAGACCCTGCTCTCTGAATGCACCAGCAAGGCAATCATTTTGCAGCGCTGGCAGCTGTATTTAGGGCTCTGTGATTTACCCCGTCTCTGACCCACCAAGGATTGTGAGGTGGCCAGATGCTCTGCGCTTCCATGGGAATGACTAAGCAGTCCCATTATTTCAATGAAACTCTTGAGTGAAGTAATCACCTTCAAAAAACAGACACAGGATGGGAAGAGGGGATACGGCCATGCAGGTAAGGAGCCTGACTGGGCCCAGGCCAGGTGTGGTGAAGGCATGCTCAGTGAGCACAGTGATACCCTGGGCCCTGTGAGGACGCGGGTGGGTGTGACACTGCAGTTCCCAGTGCAGCAGGATAAAGAGGAGGGCAAAGAGCCATACGCAGATTGTGGGCAGTGCCTATCCCAGCAGTGAGGATGTTCAAATGCTAACCTATCTTGACGGTTCTGGGTGGCAGGTCTAACCCAGTTACAGACCTACTGTGTATCTGTGTGGGCCCCTGGAGGCACTGTGATGGTGGGAACAGGTTGAGAGGTGGGTCTGTGGGCAGGAGGGAGAAGCTGTGGCAGGTGGGAGAAGCTGGGGCAGGAGGGAGAAGCTGGATCAGGAGGGAGGCCTGAGAGACCACCCTGACACTCCTAACCCCCATCACATCCCCTGCAGCAGAAATCCAGTTTCCTCCAGGGAACAGGACTGCACACAGGGGGCTGGAAAGGACAGGCAGCCTCTGAGAGAACAGGGCACACCCCTGTCCAGGTGCCCTGCTTGCCCAGGTCCACCAAGCTGGTGCACCCGCAGGTGCAGATCCAATGGCCTCCCCCAGGCTCGGTAGCAGGTCCACCTCAGCACCCAAGACAAGTGGTGCAGGACCAGCCTCCCCTCCCAGCACACCCGACACGCACAGACATCACTCCTGTGGACAGACAGCTTCACTCCTGCGGGGCAACCGAGCCATGGCTTCTGACAAATGGGAGAAAGAGACCCACAGGGACGCCTGGAGTGAGACCTTCGTCCTTTCACCCACACTGGTGGTGGTAGCTCCCCTGGGGCTCTGCTTACCTGCAGGTCCCCGCAGGGCAGGGTGGTCACAGCCACCCCCAGGAGCCTTCTGCCTGGAATAAAGGGAGCACAGGGACAACAGGGTGTCACCACGTGTACAGGCCTCCCTGACCTAAGCGCTCCACTCCCGCAGCTCCTGCCCAGGAGGTCCAGAGCAAGTGCCCAGAGCATCAGACCACATGCTCTGTGCGTCAATACGCGTGCCCTGTGCATCAGAGCGCATTTTTCCAGTGTCAAAGTGCATGCCCCCAGCGTGGACAGCGTGTGCCCCTGATGTCAAGAGCGCATGTGGCTTCCCCACACCACCAGGCATCTAGAGCAGAACAGAGGTCGCTTCCACAGGACCCCTTTCAGGACAACATACCAGAGACAGTAGAGAAAGCTGTTGAGCCAGGGGAGCTCCCAGGGCGGAGGGGCCACTGAGCACTGCAGTCCAGGTGCTGGGCCCTTTCTTTTTTTTTAATATTTTAATAATTTTTATTTCTTAAAGTATTACAAAGAGTATTACATATGTCTCCTTTTTCCCCCCCTTGACATTCCCCCAGCCCCTACCCCCCGCCACCCCCACCCCGAGTCTTGTGTCCATTGGTTAATCTTATATGCTTGCATATAAGTCCTTCAGTTGATCTCTGAATCTTGACTATTGAAGCTGATGGGGCCTGGACGTAAAGACTTTTTCTGCATCAATCTATCTGCGATCTATCAATCTCTCTGTCTATACTGGTCCCTTTATTAGTAAATTCCAACCACTATTGTCAACCTCACAGGGCCGTTTCAATAGGACATAATATCAAAAGCATGTAACTACAGGAAACAAACTCCTTCAGAAACAGAATAATAACCTGTGTTATCGCAGAGCATTCAAACTTAGGAAGAACTGTGAAATCCCACTTTTAGTACTAATAAGGTACGCGAAATTTGCCCCGATTCACTGGAAAAATTGGGGAGACACTACATTGATATTACTGGAAAATTTCCAGGTGGGGCCCCCTATGCCCTCCTATGGAAAGCCATCTCAGCTGCCATATGACACTTACTTTTCCCCCTCCCCCCGTTGGGCTCCAGGCTCTATGGGGAAACTTTTTGAAACCTGCCAACTGGCCCTATTATGGCTGGTGGGAGAGGGACTGCTTCCTACGCACCCCATCTCCCC
>NW_005872785.1:0-5266 GCF_000147115.1 Myotis lucifugus | reverse complement strand
ACCAGGGGGCGTTCCAGACCTCAACCGGGGGCCGTTTCCAACCCTCCACCGGGGTTGTTTCCCTACCACACCGGGGGCCGTTTTCAAACCTTCACCCGGGGGTCATCCCCTACCTCACCGGGGGCTGTTTCAAACCCTCACCAGGGGCCGTCCCCAACCTCCCCCAGGGCTGTTTTCAAACCTCAACTGGGGCCCGTCTCCGAACCTCCACCCGGGGGCCGTTTCCAACCTTCACCGGGGGCCTGTCCCTAACCACACCCGGGGCCCGTTTCCAACCTCACCGGGGGTTGTCCCTACCACACTGGGGCCGTTTCAACCTCCCCGGGGCTGTCCCTACCTCACGGGGGCCGTTTCAACCTCACAGGGGCCGTGCCGACCTCACCAGGGCCGTCCCGACCACACTGGGACCGTTTCAACCTCACTGGGGCCGTCCCTACCTCACGGGGGCCGTTTCAACCTGACCGGGGCCGTCCCTACCTCACCGGGGCCGTTTCAACCTCACCGGGGTCGTCCCTACCTCACGGGGGCCGTTACAACATCACAGGGGCCATCCCGACCTCACCGGGGCCGTTTCAACCTCACCGGGGTCGTCCCTACCTCATGGGGGCCGTTGCAACCTCACCGGGGCTGTCCTGATCTCACCAGGGCTGTCCCGACCATACCGGGGCCGTTTCAACCTCACCGGGGCCGTCACTACCTCACGGGGGCCGTTTCAACCTCACCGGGGCCATCCCTACCTCACGGGGGCCGTTTCAGCCTCACCGGGGCTGTCCCTACCTCACGGGGGCCGTTACAACCTCACCGGGGCCATCCCTACCTCACGGGGGCCGTTTCAGCCTCACCGGGGCTGTCCCTACCTCACGGGGGCCGTTACAACCTCACCGGGGCCGTCCCTACCTCACCGGGGCCGTTTCAACCTCACCAGGGTCGTCCCTACCACACCGGGGCCATTTCAACCTCACCGGGGCCATCCCGACCTCACCGGGGCCGTATTGTTCTCACCGGGGCTGTCTCGACCTCACCGGGGCCATCCCAGCCTTACCGGGGAAACAGGAAGTTTGGCTCTCTGTCCCCTGCTGGCGGCTCCCCACCAGACAAAATCTCCAGGCATTCCTCGTGGCTGAACATCCATCACTCCTGCCCTCCAACAAGTGCACAGACTGCCTGTCTGCTGTCCCCCAGCGCCCCACGAGAGACTGGAACCAGTGGGCATGTTTGTGCGCTTGCTGGTACAGCGGTTCCACAGTGCCGGCCCAGTCAGACACAGCCCCGGCCTGCCCTGGACCCGACTCCGCCCCCCGATTGCGTCCCTCGCAGATGCAAGGAACTGAAATCTGCAGCCTGCTGTGAGGTTGAAACGGCTCTGTACTTGGTGCCTCTGCACATCTTACTCAGTCTCAATGCGCTTCTTTCTATGCGAGGAGTTGAAATCTGCAGTTTGTTGGGTTGGGCTCTGTACTTGGTGTCTCTGCACATCCTACTCAGTCTCAATGTTCTTTCTCTCCTTCCAGTTGTAGAGCTTCCACTGGGCCAACTTTTCCATGGTTCTGTATGATAAGTGTTTGTCTGATATTTGGTAGTTTCGATGTTGTTGTGTGAGGTAGCACGCACAGGTCTCTTCCTTATGCCGCCATCCTGGTTCTCCTGGGTCTGCTTCTTGAGTGTGTCTCCCATGGCTGCGAGCAGTTGAAGTCTACAATTTGTTGGGATAGGCTGCAAAAGCGCAGGTAGGTCTTTTTGTGCACCTGGCACAGCTTGGATGGGGATGTAAATTGATTAGGGCTGGGTCTCAGGGAGTTGCCATGGCAGAGCAAATAGCACTGGCTGAGTCTCCGCGGCCCCTTGAATCTCTGCCAGGGCTTTGTGTCCCCCAGTGCCGGCGAGCAGCTGTGCGACAGAGTCTCCCTCACTTTCTGATGGCTGCAAGGCCGTGCTGCCTCTCCCCGTAGGGTCTGGTGCCTCATGATCCCGCCCGAACCAGCTCAGTGGATTTGAAAGTTTGCAAAAGCAAAGGCGTTTCTACTTGTGAGTCTGGCACAGCCCAGATGGGAATGTAAATTGCGTAGGGCGGGGTCACAGGGAGTCGCCGGGGCAGAGACTCAGCAGCCCCTTGCCTATCCAGGACACCAGGACTTTGCATTCCCCAGTGCTGGCGAGCAGCCGTGTGCCAGAGCCTCCCTCGCTTTCTGACTGCTAGAAGGCCGTGCCGTCTCTCGCCTTGGGGCCTGGGGTCTCAGAGACCCGCCCGAACCAGCTCAGTGGATTTGAGAGTTTGTAAAAGCACAGTCATTCCTTCTTGTGCCTCTGGCACAGCCTGGAGGATAGGGCGGGGTCTAAGGGAGTCGCCAGCGCAGAGGAAATAGCGATGGCGGTGTCTCCGTGCCCCTCGCCTCCCTGGGACACCGAGCAGCCGCGCATCAGAGCTTCCCTCGCTCTCTGACCACTGCAAGGCCGTGGCCACCTCTCCCTGTGGGATCTGGAGCCTCAGAGACCCGCCCCGACCAAGCCCAGAGGATTCGAGGGTTCGTAACCGCTTCCAATTGAAAAAAAACCACGAATCCATTTGCAGCCCGCCTGGAGCCCGCCTGGTACCTCTGGTTTTGGTGCCTCCGTAGCTCCCACTCAGTCTCACTACGCTTCTTTCTTTTCTTCCAGTTGTAGATCTCCCACTGGGCCAACTTCCCCATGGTTCTGAGTGGTGGTTGTTTACCTCATAGTTGATAGTTTCAATGATGCTGTGAGAGAGCAGCACGCACAGGTCCACTCCCTACGCCGCCATCTTGGTTCTCCCCTTTCTGGGGGCTGGCGGCGAGGGTGGGAAAGGCTTGCGTGGTGTGGCGGGCTTGAGCCAACCTGGTGGACAGGTAAGGGGTTAGGGAAGAGAAACAGCGGAAAGGGCCATGCAGCATGCAGCAAATTTTCCTGGCTAAAGATTCACGTCTAGAAAACGCAAATTTTGAGGATTATGTCTGCCAAAGTCAGCTGGAAAGCTGGTCAAACCCCACACGGAGGGAGAACCAGGGCGTCCAGGTCTCACATGGAGATTTCCAGTCCCGTCCGCAGGAAATGGGAGCGTGGTTCTTACTGAGGAGATGGGATGGTCAGCTCCAGCCTCCAGAGAGCACAGGGGCCCTGTCAGGCTGGGCCTGCCCACCGGGTGTGCACTCACCTGCCTTCCCGCTCAGGCACAGCTGTGTCCCCACCTGCCAGCCAGGCTCCCCGAGGCTGCCCAGTCCCCCAGCCAGCACTTGCCTGCCTTCCTGGGGTGCTGTGCCCCTGCCCAGTCTGCCTTGTGCTGTGGGAAGACCAGCGCAGGTTACACTGAGTCCTCCCTGGGGAAGGGGGTCCTAGGCTCAGGGTGTCTGGTCCTTGTGGATTCAGAATTCAGGGAAGGCTGCAGACCCTGGCCCTGGAGGCCGGGCATGTTCTCTGGGAGGTGGCAGGGTCCAAGCTGCTGACTCCTGGCTGGGCGCTTTGCTGCTGGGCTAGGCTCTGCGGGGTGCTATGCACAATGGGAGGAGTCTGGCAGATGCGGATGTGGCAGTGATGAGCCCTTTTCTTCAGCCCACAAGCGGATTCCATGGACACCCCCTCTCCTGGGTGGAGGTGGGGAGATGGAAGGCGGGCGGGGCGGCTCCTTCCTTCCCAGGTCTGAGTCCACCTGCATCCATGGAGCCTGCCTGTCCTGGAGAGCCCCAGACACTATGGCAACTGGACGCCTTACCCTGAGCGCCAGGCCCTGGCTCCCTGGGATCTGGCAGCAGTGTTTGGGGCGCTGTCAGAAAAGTAGAAGGGGGTGGGGAGAGTGGGCTCCAGGTGCTGTAGGGACAGGCTTTGTCACAGGCTTTCTCCTTGCTGATCCTGGGAAGGGAGGAGGTGCACAGTCTGCAGAAAGAGTACCTGTTCTTAGGTTTCTGGGGCCTGGAGGGAAAACCTTAAATGTCTGGGGATTGAAGTCTGAGTTTTGTTGTGTGCGTCTCTGTCGTTAAGTGCAGGCACTGTTTACAACATAATCTTCAGTGTTGTCTCAAGCTTCCAAGAGCCATCCAAAATGCTATCTAATGACATTCCTAGGGCTTTAGACAATAATATTATTAATAGCATCCAGTTACATCCAGGTTCTAAGGATGTAACTAGATGCTATTTAAAAGAAACTGAAGTTCATCAGGTCATTTCCCATTCCACTGTGGTCTCCACATGCTAATATCTTGCTCATTCTTGTCACCAGACTTATATCTCTTATACTGTTGAATATTAATAATCTCTGTTTCCCTGATTTTTTGAGGTGACCTTTCTCTCCTATTCTTTTAATAAAGGAAAACACTCCCTCTGGTCCTTTGGGGGGGCAACTATTTGATTGAAGGGTTTGTAAATGTCTGTACATTTTGCAATTACTGTACACGTCTTTTTCTTCTTGATTTTTTTCTGTTTTTCTCCAAAACGTGTACAGTAACGGAAAAATGTATTCACTTCTTTGCCATCGCCAAGGGCATTTGTAGGTTTCCTGCCCTCCTGACAACCTTTGAGTGTGTTTAGGAAATGCTGTTGGGAGCCCGAGGCTGGGCCACATGTGTGCGCTGGGAGAGGGGATAGAGGGGCTGCAGGGCAGGGAGGACCAGCATTCTGACCCACTGCCTTCCCTGCCAGGTGGGCATGCGAGGGAGGCTGCCGTGATTGGTCCCTCGTAACCAGGTGACCACAGAATGTGTTCTGGTTGGCTGGGGCCAGCCAGGAGCCCTGCCTTCAGTTGAGAAGCAGCTGTGGCAGGCGGTGGAGCTTTGGCTGTGCTCTCTTCTTGCAGTGGTTGTGATTCTCAGCAGTTGCCTGATCAGCACACCTTTTAAATACGTGAGACTGCTGGCTGTCCTCACAGACTAGTCAACTCTGTGGAGGCGGCAGCAGCTGACAGCTGGGCGGGGGCGGCGGGGGCCCCTGGGTTTGCCCTTTTGGGGGTTGGGCGGGGCGGGGGGTGGTTAGGGAGACTGTTGAGCGAAGGCAGTGACAGCAGCGTGAGTACAGGTTCCTCATGGGGAACAAACTCAGCTGCTGCCTGAAGCCCAATGCCAGCCCCAAGGTGGGCCAGAGCTTGGAGTGGGTGAACCCGCACCCTGAGTCTGATGCCTGTGAGGTGACTCAAGCTGCCTGGGCACGTGAGGACTTGGGTTTCCTGTTCTGCAAATGCCACCCTGTGCTGCGCCTCAGTAACCGGCAAACGCCCAAAGGTAAGGAGTGGCAGGGGTTCGCTGATCTCAGTCACACCTCTGGG
>NW_005872784.1:36875-45277 GCF_000147115.1 Myotis lucifugus | reverse complement strand
AGAAGCGGAGGACCGAATTAGCAAATTAGAAGACAGGGAAATAAAACACACCCAAACTGAACTGCAATTGGAGAAAAAAATTAAAAGACAGGAGAGCCTAAGGGGGCTATGGGACAACATGAAACGACACAACACACGAATAATAAAGGTGCCAGAACAACAGAAAGAGGAACAAGGGTTAGAAAACCTATTTGAAGAAATAATATCAGAAAATTTCCCTAAGGCGGGGAAGAAAAAAATCACACAAGCACAAAGAGTCCCAAACAAGATGAAACAAAAAGACCCACGCCCAGACACATCATAATTACCATGGCAAATGTTCAGGACAAAGACAGAATCTTAAAGGCTGCAAGAGAGAGACGGAAAGTTACATACAAGGGATCTCCCATTAGATTATCACATGATTTCTGAACAGAAACACATCAGGCCAGAAAAGAATGGACAGAAATTTACAAAGTAATGCAAAGCAAAGGACTGAATCCAAGAATTCTCTATCCAGCAAGGCTATCATTCAAAATTGAAGGGGAAATAATAAGCTTCACAGACAAAAAAAAAGGTTAAGAGAGTTCATCACCACCAAGCCAGCAATGCAAGAAATGCTAAAGGGACTGGTGTAAAAAGAAGAAATAAAAAGCTCAGAAAGAAAACAGCCACACACAAAAAAAGAAACGGCTACAAACAAGTACCTTTCAATAATAACTTTAAATGTAAATGGACTAAATGCTCCAATCAAAAGACATCGAGTGGCTGAATGGATAAAACAACACGACCCATATATTTGCTGTCTACAAGAGACCCACCTCAGAATAAGGGACTCACACAGACTGAAAGTGAAGGGATGGAAAAATATCTTTCAGGCAAATGGAAATGAAAAAAAAGCTGGGGTAGCAATACTTATATCAGACAAAACAGACATCAAAGTGAAGGCCATAACAAGAGATAAGGAAGGCCACTTCATAATACTAAAGGGATTGATTCAACAAGAAGATATAACCCTGATAAACATATATGCACCCAATGCAGGAGCACCCAAATACATAAAAAAAACTCCTGGGAGATATCAAGGGAGAGATCAACAACAATACAATCATAGTAGGGGACTTTAATACACCACTGACATCACTGGATAAGTCCTCTAGACAAACAATCAGCAAAGAAACAGCAATCCTAAATGACTCACTAGATCAGATGGACTTAATTGACATCTTCAGAACACTTCACCCCAAAGCCACAGAATATACGTTCTTCTCAAGTGCACATGGGGCATTTTCAAAAATAGACCACATATTGGGTCACAAGCAAAGTCTCCCCAAATTCAAGAAGATTGAAATCATACCAAGCATCTTCTCAGATCACAATGGCATAATATTAGAAATAAACTACCATAAAAACAACCCAAAATACTCAAACACTTGGAAGCTGAATAGCATGTTATTAAATATTGATTGGGTTACCAATGAGATCAAAGAAGAAATTAAAAACATCCTGGAAACTAATGACAATGAAAACACAACAATCCAAAACCTATGGGACACCATGAAAGCAGTCCTGAGAGGGAAGTTTATAGCCCTACAGGCCTATCTCAAAAAACAAGAAAAAATGGTAGTAAATCATCTAATCAGGGGTCCTCAAACTACGGCTCGTGGGCCACATGCAAATACTAATGTCGTATTTGCTCCCGTTTTGTTTTTTTACTTCAAAATAAGATATGTGCAAGTTTTTTTTAAACTATAGTCCGGCCCTCCAACGGTCTGAGGGACAGTGAACTGGCCCCCTGTTTAAAAAGTTTGAGGACGCCTGATCTAACTCTACATCTCAAAGAACTAGAAAGAGAGCAACAAGAAAAGCCCAAAGTGAGCAGAGGGAAGGAGGTAATAAAGATCAGAGCAGAAATAAATGACATAGAGACCAAAAAAACAATACATAAAATCAACGAAACCAAGAGCTGGTTCTTTGAAAGGATAAACAAGATTGATGAACCTCTAGCCAGGCTCACCAAGAAGCCAAGAGAGAGGACCCAAATAAACAAAATCAGAAACGATAGAGGCGAAATAACAACAGACCCCAGAGAAATACAAAGGATTGTTAAAACATACTATGGACAACTCTACTCCAACAAACTAGACAACCTGGAGGAAATGGACATATTTCTAGAAAAATACAACATTCCAAAACTCAATCAGGAAGAATCTAAAAATCTCAATAGGCCAATAACTATGGAAGAAATTGAAGCAGTCATCAAAAAGCTTCCAGCAAACAAAAGCCCGGGACCAGACGGCTTCACAGGGGAGTTTTACCAAACATTCAAGGAAGAACTAAAACCTATCCTCCTCAGACTACTACAAAAAATTCAAGAGGAAGGAACACTTCCAAGCTCATTCTATGAAGCCAGCATCACCCTAATACCAAAACCAGGTAAAGACAACAAAATGAAAAAGAATTACAGGCCAATAATCCTCATGAACATAGATGCCAAAATCCTCAACAAAATCTTAGCAAATAGGATCCAACAGTACATCAGAAAGAGCATACACCATGACCAAGTAGGATTTATCCCAGGGATGCAAGGATGGTACAATATACGCAAATGAATAAACGTGATACATTACATGAACAAATTGAAGGAAAAAAACCACATAGTCATATTAATTGATGCAGAAAAAGCAGTTGACAAAATCCAACACCCATTTCTGATAAAACTCTCAGCAAGGTGGGAATAGAAGGATCATACCTCAACATAATAAAAGCCATATATGACAGGCCCACAGCCAACATAATACTCAATGGACAAAAACTAACACCATTTCCCCTAAGAACAGGAACAAGACAGGGATGCCTACTCTCACCACTCCTGTTCGACATAGTACTGGAAGTATTAGCCATTGCAATCAGACAAGAAGAAGAAATAAAAGGCGTCCAAATTGGAAAAGAAGAAGTAAAACTGTCCTTATTCGCAGATGACATGATATTATACATAAAAAACCCTAAAGACTCCATCAAAAAACTATTAGACTTAATAAATGAATTTGGCAATGTAGCAGGATACAAAATTAATGCCAAGAAATCTATGGCATTTCGCCCTAACCAGTTTGGCTCAGTGGATAGAGCATCAGTTGCGGACTCAAGGGTCAGGTTTGATTCAGGTCAATGGCATGTACCTTGGTTGCCGGCACATCCCCAGTAGAGGGCGTGCAGGAGGCAGCTGATCACTGTTTCTCTCTCATTGATGTTTCTAACTCTATCCCTCTCACTTCCTCTCTGTAAAAAATCAATCAAATATATTTTAAAAAAAGGAAATCTATGGCATTTCTATACACCAATAGTGAACTTACAGAAAGAGAGACTAAAAAAGCAATCCCATTTACTATCACACCAAAAAAATTAAGATATCTAGGAATAAACTTAACTAAAGTGGTAAAAGACATCTACTCAGAAAACTACAGGATGTTGAAAAAAGAGATAGAGGAAGGCATAAACAGATGGAAGAACATACCATGTTCTTGGATTGGTAGAATCAACATCATTAAAATGGCCATACTACCCAAAGCAATCTATAGATTCAACGCACTTCCCATTAAAATACCAATGGCATATTTCACAGACCTAGAACGAACTCTCCAAAAATTCATCTGGAATAAAAAAAGAACCCGAATAGCTGCAGCAATCCTGAGAAAGAACAAAGTAGGTGGGATCTCAATACCAGATATCAAGCTTTATTACAAAGCCACTGTTCTCAAAACTGCCTGGTACTGGCACAAGATCAATGGAATAGAATAGAGAGCCCATATATCAACCCGAACCAATATGCTCAATTAATATTTGACAAAGGAAGCAAGAACATACAATGGAGTCAAGACAGTCTCTTCAATAAATGGTGTTGGGAAAATTGGACAGATACACGCAAAAAAATGAAACTAGACCACCAACTTACACCATACACAAAAATAGATAAAGGACTTAAATGTAAGACGATAAACCATAAAAATACTAGAGGAATCCAAAGACGACAAAATCTCAGACATATGCTGAAGCAATTTCTTCACTGATACAGCTCCTAGGGCATTGGAAACTAAAGAGAAAATAAACAAATGGGACTACATCAAAATAAAAAGCTTCTGCACAGCAAAAAGAAACCATCAACAAAACAACAAGAAAGCCCACTGCATGGGAGAACATATTTGCCTATGTTATCACCGATAAGGGTTTAATCTCCACCATTTATAGGGAACTCATACAACTTAACAAAGGAAGATAAACAATCCAATCAAAAAATAGGCAAAGGACCTAAATAGACACTATTCAAAAGAGGACATTCAGAAAGCCAAGAGACATATGAAATCATGCTCCAAGTCACTAATCATCTGAGAGATGCAAATCAAAACAACAATGAGGTACCATCTCACACCTGTCAGAATGGCTATCATCAAAAAATCAACAAATGACAAATGCTGGAGAGGATGTTTAGAAAAAGAAACACTCGTGCACTGCTGGTGGGAATGCAGACTGGTGCCGCCACTTTGGAAGACAGTATGGAGTTTCCTCAAAAAGTTAAAAATGGAACTCCCATTTGACCCAGTGATCCCACTTCCAGGAATATATCCCAAGAAATCAGAAACACCAATCAGAAAGGGTATATGCACCCCTATGTTCATAGCAGCACAATTCACCATAGCTAAGATCTGGAAACAGCCTAAGTGCCCATCAGCAGATGAGTGGATTAGAAAACTGTGGTACATCTACATGATGGAATACTATGCTGCTGTAAAAAAGAAGGAATTCTTACAATTTGCGACAGCATGGATGGAGCTGGAGAGCATTATGCTAAGTGAAATAAGCCAGTCAATGAAAGAAAAATACCACATGATCTCACTCATTTATGGATAATTAAGACCATTATAAACTGATGAGCAAAAATAGACACAGAGGCAGAGCAACATCGATCAGACTGTCAAACTACAGCAGGAAGGCTGGGGAGGGTTGTAGGGTAGGAGCGGGGGTAAGAGATCAACCGAAGGACTTGTATGCATGCATAGGAGCATAACCAATGGACACAAGACCCTGGGGGACAGGGAGGCTAGGGGAGGGTCAAGAGGAGATAAAAAAGGAGACATATATAATACTCTTTGTAATACTTTAAACAATAAAACAATTAAAAAACAAAAAGAACAAATATTCTATATAATAAAAGGCTAATATGCAAATTGTCCCCTCGGGAGTTTGACTGCCCTCTATGATGTGCACTGACCACCAGGAGGCAATGCAAAATGAAGGAAGGCCCCAGACAGCAGCCGGCAGGGAGCAGATGGCAGCCGGGGAAAGGAAGGCCTCGATTGGCCCTGATCGCCAGCCAGGCCTATGGACCCTACCCGTGCACAAATATTGTGCAACAGGCCTCTAGTTTAAAAATAAGCAAGTGGGATATGCTCTTTAACATATGTAAGTACAGAAAGTAGCAGAAGTATTAGTGAATCATGGCAATGAAATTGATTCTATATTCTATAGTTGTAAGGATAAGGTCTGTATCAAAGAGAAGGTGCTACTTATTCTCTGAAAAATGTTCTAATTATATAATTATCTGAAAAATCTACCAATAAATTATCAACATATATTTTTTTTGCTACAAACCTACATTATTTTTCCTGAATATCCACCATTCTCTTTATAATAGAGGGCACACATAGTTTGAAGAAAGAAAATAATGAGAATAATAAAAGTAATGAAACAGAAAAAGATCACATCATTGAGAAGACCAAGAAAGATTAACGTTGGCTCATTATAAACATTAATTCAAATAAAAAATGTCAGATGATAATGACCTAAAAGAAGAATACGTTAGAAATATTCTATATCAAGAATGAAAAGAAAATATCACTTTAAAAAATAAGATAATTATGAAAATATTTACCTATATGTTTGACAATTAGAAAGAAATAAAATAATACATAGAAATATATAAGTTAATACAATCAAATCAATAATAAAGAATCTGAGTAATCATTTATACATTTAAAAATTGAATTGCTAGTGAAAAAGTAGCCCTGATTGAAAAGTACATGTCCAGAGAGTGTAAATGGTGAGATTTATAAAACAAATAAAGAAGACATAATTCCAAACTAATATAACTTTTCCAAACTAATTATATGAAACTAGAGAAACAATAATATTCAATCTTACAAGGCGTGTACACAAAATGAAAATTATAGAGTAATCCAATTCATTAAATATAGTTGTGAATATTTTACAAAACAATATTAGCAAACTGTATTAGCAATACATAAAAATTATTCATGAAGTTTATTTTAACAGATTATATATCCTATTTACATATTAGTTATTATAGTACATATTAAAAGAGAAAATATAATACATTAAAAGATAACATTTTAATTAGACCCTCCATGGAGTCACAGAAAGCTTTTAATAACTTCAAACACATACATGCTAATACTTATGTAAAAATTTAATAATGTAGAAATGTTGGAGACTTTTTAAACTTGATAATTTATACTAAATAAGGCCTACAGTAAACAATTTATTTAGTGCTGAAATGTTTAAATTTTTCCCTGTGGGGATTTTTAAAAGAGAAGAGAACCTATTTTCAGCACTGATATTAATTATTTTTATATAATAAATATGACATTTGAATGCCCATTTTACAAAAGACAGCAACACAATTACCAATCAGTATATAAAATGTTGTTCCAGTTTATAAGTCATCATAAAAATGTAAATTAGAACTAAAGATAGATTTTAAAACACACTTATCGAATTGGAAAAATCAAAACCTGATCCTGAATAACAAAATGAAGACTAGATGAAGAGGAATCTTATAACACAGAAGAAACCACGTGAGACAGCACTTACACAGTAGCTCACAAGTCATGGTTAGAGTAATCCAGCCTGAGGTTCAATCCCACACATGAACAGGTCAACAGCAATCAAGATTCAATTGCAACAGGAGAGCCCACAGAACCCACACAAGGGACATTCCTAGAGCACCCAGCCCAGGAGATCAAGGAGAATGCTCCACAGGGTGCCACACGACACCTAATACATAAGGCCACCCTACAAACATTGGGAATCATAGCTGATCTGTCCAATGAAGCGGTTCTCAACCTGTTGGTCATGACCCCTTTGAGGGTTGAACGACCCTTTCACAGGGGTAGCCTAAGACCATCAGAAAACACATATATAATTACATATTGTTTTTGTGATTAATCACTATGCTTTAATTATGTTCAATTTGTAACAATGAAATACATCCTGCATATCAGATATTTACATTACGATTCATAACAGTAGCAAAATTACAGTTATGAAATAGCAACAAAAGTAATTTTATGGTTGGGGGTCACCACAACATGAGGAACTGTATTATAGGGTCGCAGCATTAGGAAGGTTGAGAACCACTGGTCTAATGTATAGAAATAAACACAAAGAGATAGCCAAAATGGGGAGACAAACAGAAAAGACTCAAATGGAAAAACAAAAGGAATCTCAAAAAAAAGCCAAATGAAATAGAGGCAAGCAATCTATCAGATATAGAGTTCAAAATAATGGTTAAAAGGATGCTCAAAAAACTTAGAGAGCACTATCTACACTAATAAAAGAGAAACATGGTAATTAGCGTATGACCGCTACCCTTTTCATTGGCTAATCAGTGAGTATATGCAAATTAACTGTCAGCCAAGATGGCGGCCGGCAGCCATGCACTGAAGCGAGCAGGGAGGCTTGCTTGCTGAGGACTCCAACGTTCCCCGCCTCACTTGCCGGCCTCTCAGCTGCAACTCTAAGCAACTATGTACTATGTTGCAAATAAGAAGCTAAACAAAACCCCAGAAATCAGTTGGACTGAAAGCCAGGCGGACCGAAACTTTGTATCGATGTTTTCAGCAGCAAGGCCTCAGAGCTAAAGCTGGCCCAGAATAAAAAAAAAAAAAAAAGAAAACAAGGAGCGGTTGGGAGCTTCAGTCACTCACCACCTGGAAAACAGCCCTCAGCCCCTCACCCAGACTGGCCAGGCACCCCAGTGGGGACCCCCACCCTGATCCAGGACACCCTTCAGGGCAAACAAGCCAGCCCCCACCCATGCACCAGGCCTCTATTCTATATAGTAAAAGGGTAATATGCCTCCCGGCACCGGGATCAGCGGAGCAGCGAGGGTCCCAGCACCGGGATCAGCGTGACAGGGGGCAGGGCCCAAACCCCCTGATCAGCCCTGCTCTGTGTGTGACAGGGGGCGGGGCCACAACCTCCCTATCTGCCCTGCTCTGTTCGTGACAGGGAAAGGCGCCCCAACCCCTCCCCCCCCGGGCCCTGCTCTGTGCCTAATAGGTGGGAGCTCCCCAATCCCCTGATTTCCCTGCGGCTCTGTGTGTGACAGGGTGTGGGGGCCCCAACCC
>NW_005872784.1:35196-36775 GCF_000147115.1 Myotis lucifugus | reverse complement strand
CTGTCCCGAGTGTGACAGTGGTGGTGGCCACCCCCGTGATCGGCCCTGCTCTGTGGGTGATAGAGGGTGGCACCCCAACCCCCGTCCACAAGCCTTGCTCTGTGTTTGACAGGGTAGAGTCATAACCTCCCCATTGGCCCTGCCCCGAGTGTGACAGGGTGCAGTCCCCAAGTCCCCAATCAGCCCTGCTCTGAGCCTGACCAGGGGCTGCACTTAGGGATTGGGCCTGCCCTCTGCCACCCGGGAGCAGGCCTAAGCCAGCAGGTCATTATCTCCCGAGGGGTCCCAGACTGCGAGAGGGCACAGGCCCGGGCTGGGGGACCCCCCCCCCCCCAGGTGCACAAATTTTTGTGCACCGGGCCTCTAGTCTATATAATAAAAACCCAGTGTTCACAATGCTATAACAACCAAAGACCGGTCACCAGGAGGCTGCATGCATGACAGCACGGAGAGGCACGTGGGTGTGGGTGGGGCTGCCGAGGCATGCTCAGGTGGGGAGGACTTGACTCTGGGTCCTGCAGTGCGCCGAGACTTGGGGAAGTCCCACAGCGCAGGCAGGACTCAGGGAAGTCCTGGGTCTCGCGTGATTTCCCATGGGTCTTGGTCTCGCGCAATTCCGCACGTTGGGTCACTAGTAACAGCATAAAAAAGGACATAGAATCCATAAAAAGTAACCAGTCAGAAATTAATAATACCATATCTGATATCAATAATACACTGAAAGGAACAAAAAGTAGATTGGATCAAGTAGAGGATCAACTCAGCAATTTGAAAGACAAGGTAGAAAAAACACTTAATCAGAGGAACAAAAAGGAAAAATGAATTAAAAAGAATGAGGACAGTTTCAGAGAACTTTGGGATGCATGAAACATAACAATAACCACATCACAGGGGTCCAGAAGGAGAAGTGAGAGAGCAAGGGATCAAGAACCTATTTGAAGAAACAATGACTGAAAAATATCTCACCTGGTGTAAGAAAAAGACTCACAAGTTAAGGAAGTGCAGAAAACCCTAAACAAAATGAACCTAAAGAGGCCCACACCAAAATACATTATAATTAAAATGGCAAAAGTAAAGACAAAGAGAGAATTTTAGAAGCAGCAAGATAAAAGCAGTTAATTGGCTACAAGGGAGCTCCCAAAAGACTATCAACTGATCTCTCATCAGAAACATTTGAGGACAGAAGGATTGGCATAAAATACTAAAAGTGATTCCCTGGCCTATGTGGCTCAGTTGGTTTGGCATCTTCTCATGCACCAAGAGGTCGGTGGTTTAATTCCTGGTTTGGATACATGCCCAGGCTGCAGGCTTGATCCCAGCAGAGGGTGTGCATGAGGCAGCCAATTGATGTTTCTCTATATCTTTCCATTTCCCTTCCTCTCTTTCTATTTTACTTGGCAAGGCTATCATTTAAAATTGAAGGAGAAATAGCTTCCCAGACAAAAAAGAGCTAAAAGACTTTGTTACCACCCAATATGTGTTATAAGAAACATTAAAGGGTGTGATAGAAGATTAGATAGATAGAAGAATAAGAGATAGATAGATAGATAGATAGATAGATAGATAGATAGAAAAATAA
>NW_005872784.1:32345-34353 GCF_000147115.1 Myotis lucifugus | reverse complement strand
TCGGGAAAACAGTCCAAGTGCCAAGAGTAAATGAGTATATAAAAAAGCAGTGGTACATTTACAGAATAAATACTAAGCAGTCATTATAAAGAAAGAAATGTTATCTTTTGTGACAGCATGGATAGACTTGGAGATTATTACAGTAAGTGAAAATAAGCCAGTCGGAGAAAGACCAATACCATATGATCAAGTAGGCCTATTCATAGGGTTGCTTGTGACATAGCAAGTAATCCAAGAAACAGAGAGCTCCAAACAGAAGTTTCAGTCTTTTATAACCTAATCTCTGACATATGACCATTATTTCTGCAATATCGGCTTGGTCACACAGACTCTTCCTGGTAGAAAGTGCAATGGGACTCCACACGGGTGTAAATGCCAGGAGGGATCAGGAGGGGCCATTGAGGATGCCGACTGCAAAAAGTACTTAAGAATGTTCTAAATAAACATAAAATATGGTAAATCAGAGCACTGTGATACTTGCCTATTTATATCCTCTATGCCAGGGGTCCTCAAACTATGGCCCGCGGGCCACATGCAAATACAAATATTGTATTTGTTCCCGTTTTGTTTTTTTACTTCAAAATAAGATATGTGCAGTGTGCATAGGAATTTGTTCATAGTTTTTTTTAAAACTATAGTCCAGCCCTCCAATGGTCTGAGGGACAGTGAACTGGCCCCCTGTTTAAAAAGTTTGAGGACCCCTGCTCTATATATTAGAGTAACAATGGTTTTAGACCAGTGGTTCTCAACCTTCCTAATGCTGCGACCCTTTAATACAGTTCCTCATGTTGTGGTGACCCCCAACCATAAAATTATTTTCCCTGCTACTTCATAACTGTAATTTTGCTACTGTTATGAATCATAATGTAAATATCTGATATGCAGGATGTATTTTCATTGTTACAAATTGAACATAATTAAAGCATAGTGATTAATCACAAAAACAATATGTAATTATATATGTGTTTTCTGTGAAAGGGTCGTTCGACCCCCCAAGGGTTCGAGACCCACAGGTTGAGAACCGCTGTTTTAGACAAATTTTTGTTTTTGTTTTGTTAAATGGGAGTAACATCTTCAGAACTTAGGACAAATTAGTTTACCTACTCATTAAATCTAAAAACTTGGTTTATTTCCCATTACTAAGTATGCTAACTCCTTTTATAAATTCGAATTTTTGTTAACAACTAGCAGAAAGAAGATTTCTTAGAGCATATGCACTAAATATTCTAAATAAATTTAATTTTTGCCATAGAAAAGAGCAAAATATGTTATATGCATATTTATTCTATAAAACACTTTAAACACATCATGCTTGATCAAGTTCTCACATTTAAGGAATTGACATAATTCATGAATCCCTTCAAATTAAAACAAGCTAGAAGATGAACGTTTCTTATTTTCCTTAGTCTTTATTGTTATTGATGCTAATCTCTATTATTGAATTATTATATACTTTATCCTTGTAAACATATTAAACTTTTAAAGACGTAAGTATTTAGAAGCCTAAAAGTAATGTCTATGTTTAAATGTTAGGGCAATATAATTAGTTTTTTGTTGATAGTTTATATACACAAATATATAGTTGATAGCTTTGGGGGAAATCATAGGCCTCATATATTTATATATACTAGAGGCCCAGTGCACAATAATTTGTGCACTGGTGGGGGGTGGTGTCCCTCAGCCCGACCTGTGCCCTCTCACAGTCTGGGACCCCTCGGGAGATAACCACCTGCTGGCTTAGGCCTGCTCCCAGGTGGCAGATGACAAGGCCCGATCCCGTGGTGCCTGCACCTCCTCCCCGGGTCGCACATGGCAGGCCCGATGTAGGGGTTAAGGCGCTGCCCCGGGTCGCACACATTGGCAAGCTCCGGATCCCAGGTTGGGGGCGCCTCCCTCGGGTCGTGCACACTTGCAGGTCCTGATCTTGGGTTTGGGGCGAGCGGCGGATGGCGCTGCCCCCATCCCCGCCCTGCAGGATTGCAAATTTAACGACCATCCTTTGGTGGGG
>NW_005872784.1:29279-31803 GCF_000147115.1 Myotis lucifugus | reverse complement strand
CAGTATGAAAATTACAGCACATGCAACATAAAACTACTATCTTTCAAATGATTTGCAGTTCTAATTAAAAAATAAAGCTTTGAAGAGATTTTAGTTCCCTGTCTACATATATAAAATCACAGAAAGTATGTTCTTTAAAATTTTACTAGATTTTTCTATATTTTCCAAAAAGTGATCCATTTCTGTTAATCTTGTTTTTGTTCATATTTGCAACACTAAACTATTAGTTAATAGCCCTATGCTGATTTTGATATTATAAACGTTGATATTATTGTTATTTTTAAGTGTCTAGATTCTAGACATTAAAACAATGGGAATTTTCATTTTTTTGAGGGTCATTCCTATTATATCAATAGATTTGGAATTGCAGGTCAAGGCTAATTGTGGGTCAACAGCACCCTTCTGGCCCATTAATATATTCCTTGAATTTTTTCTTATCATACAAGATACAATGTTTTGTAGGTTATTATTTTTTTCTATCACTGATTTAGCAAGATACTTAGACTAGCCATTGACTATTATTACAAGTTGACATTCTAAAAAAAGTAAAATTAATGTAAAGACTAAAAATCTAATGCAGTCACTACCACACAGTGCTATTGTTAAGTGAGAAATTCTATATACAAATAATTGGAACTTACGATTTATTGAAGAATACATTTTATCAGTGGTGATTACTGCCTTATATTCATAATGAAGGTAACCAAGGCTCACCAAGATTTGGGCATTTATCCTCTGGGGTTCAGAATTGTCACTTTGAGATAGAAGTGTTCAGGAGCCAATAAGTGCGTTTCCTAGTTCTCTTCCTTCAAAGAGTAAGCCATAAAGACTTGCATTGAGAGAAAGATAAGAAGTAATGAACAATGACTTTAGTTAACGCTATAGTGTTAGATACTGGAAATTTGTTAAGAGAGTAGATTTTGGGTGCTCTCATTACTCACACAATAAAAACAGTCACTATGTGAGGAGATGCTATGTTAATTAGTTTAACACTAGTAATCATTATACTATGTATATCAAATCATCATGCAGTATATCTTAAATATATGCAATTTTTATTTAAAAATAATATTTATGGCCCTAACTGGTTTGGCTCAGTGGATAGAGCGTCAGCCTGCGGACTCAAGGGTCCCAGGTTCGATTCCTGTCAAGGGCATGTACCTTGGTTGTGGGCACATCCCCAGTAGGGAGTGTGCAGGAGGCAGCTGATCGATGTCTCTCTCTCATCGATGTTTCTAACTCTCTATCCCGCTTCCTTCCTCTCTGTAAAAAAATCAAAGAAATATATTTAAAAATAAATAAATAAATAAATAAAAATAAAATTTATAAAAGGTAATGGAGATTTCATCATCTATGCATCTGAATGACTATGATGAACCCAATACCTTGATCACTCATTAAAAATTAAATGAAAGAAAATATTTGTTGCTGAAACCAAATACATTTTTATATTGTTAACTAGCAGATCTTGAGCTATTTTGTGATCTTTCTCAAATACTGCTTTACTGATTTTTCAATGATCAATTATAAATAGTATCAAAGTAGCAATCTATTTTGGTTTGTTTTCAGTTATGCCCACAGCATATAGAAATATAATTAGCCTGTTATTTTCTAATGACTAGAATTGTATAAAAGTAGATTTTGCTGGTCAAATGTGATTTCATAATAATCCTACACTAGTCATTAATATTATAAACCAAATATGTCTAATTCTCTCTCCTAGCACTTGATAAATTGTAATCCCCAAGGGTCTTAAAGTAGGCGTGGCCATGTGACTTGATTTTTCCATTGTGTGTTATTTGCCAATAGAATTATGGGCTAGTATAATTCTCTTTCTCTCTATCTACCAACAGTGATAATTCTGTTGATGAGTCTAAGTGATGTTTTATTAGTATGGGTCCAAGATTGAGGACAGCTTTCACAGGGTTCCAGTCAACCCTGATGGGCACAGAACATGGAAAAGAAATAAAATTCTATTAAGCTGTTTAGATTATTATCAAAGTATAGCCTAGATTATCCTAATAGATACATACTCTATATCTAATGCATATACACACATGATTTTCAGAAGAAAATATTTATTTTTATAATGATGCTAGTGGCCCAGTGCACGAAATTTGTGCAGGGGGTGGGGGGTGTCTCTTAGCCCAGCCTGCACCCTCTCCAATCTGGGACCCCTTGAAGTCTGTCCTACAGCCGGTTTACAGGGATTGGGCCTAAACCAGCAGTCGGACATCCCTCTTGCAATCCGGGATTGCTGGCTCCTAACTGCTCACCTCCCTGCCTGCCTGATTGCCCCTAACCACTCTGCCTGCTTGCATGCTCACCCCCAACTGCCCCCCACCACCAGCCTGCTCACCCCCAAATGCCCCCCTGCCAGCCTGATCACCCCAACTGACCCCCATGCCAGGGGGCTTGCCCCCAACTGGCCCCCATACTGGGCTGCTTGCCCCCACCTTCCCTCCGCACTGGGCTGCTTGCCCCCAACTGCCCCCCTGTGGGCTGGTCTCTCCAAACTTTCCCA
>NW_005872784.1:25593-27102 GCF_000147115.1 Myotis lucifugus | reverse complement strand
GATGGCGGCCGGCAGCCACGCAGCTGAAGTGAGCAGGAGGCTTGCTTGCTCCAGTGATGGAGGAAACCAAGGTTCCCTGCCAGCCGAGGCCTGGCTCTGAGCTCTGAAAACCCCACCCTGAAGGGGGTGTGACCAGCTACAAACAGCCATCAGCCCCTCACCCAGGCTGGCCAGGCACCCAAGCGGGACCCCCACCCTGATCTGGGACACCCTTCAGGGCAAACCAGCCGGCCCCCACCAGTGCACCAGGTCTCTATCCTATATAGTAAAAGGGTAATATGCAAACTGACCCTAACAGAAGAAAGACTGGAAATGACTGGTCACTATGACACACACTGACCACCAGGGGGCAGACGCTCAATGCAGGAGCTG
Source organism: Myotis lucifugus (assembly GCF_000147115.1). Classification (NCBI taxonomy): domain Eukaryota; kingdom Metazoa; phylum Chordata; class Mammalia; order Chiroptera; family Vespertilionidae; genus Myotis; species Myotis lucifugus. The sequence goes on along the minus strand of NW_005872784.1, from coordinate 26,730 downwards.
CCCTCTGGTGGTCAGTGAGCTCCCACGTGGGGGAGCTCTGCTCAGCCACAAGCCAGGCTGATGGCTGCCAGTATAGCGGTGGTGGTGGGAGCCTCTCCTGCCTCCTCAGCAGCACTAAGGATGTCCAACTGCAGCTTAGGTCTGCTCCCCGCTGGCAAGTGTACATCCCCCGAGGACTGCCAGGCTGCCAGAGGGATGTCTGATTGCTAGCTTAGGCCCAATCCTCCGGGGAGCGGGCCTAAGCCAGCAGATGGTCATCCCCTGAGGGGTCCCAGACTGCGAGAGGGCACAGGCTGTGCTGAGGGACCACCCCCCCTCCAGGGTGCACAAATTTGTGTGCACCGGGCCTCTAGTCTATCTACACTAATAAAAGAGAAAAATGGTAATAGGCGTACGACCGCTACCCTTCTGATTGGCTAGTCAGCGTATCCTTATGCAAATTAACTGTCAGCCAAGATGGCTGCCGGCAGCCAGGCAGTTGGAAGCGAACATGAGGCTTCCTTGCTCCAGTGACTGCAGACTGCAACGTTCCCCGCCTGACTTGCCGGCCTCTGAGCTGGCAGTTTGAAACATTCTAACAAATATAGCCGGCTGGGATCTCAGAGCTGAAGTTATACATTGTTTCGATTATAGAACGGCAAACAAACCAGCAGCGGAAGCCTCAGAGCTAGAGCCAGAGCTAAAGCTGGCCCAGAAGAAAAAAAAAAAAGAAAAAAAGGAGCGGTTGGGAGCTTCCCGCCAGCCTGAAAGCAGTCAAAACTGCCAGCCTGAAAGCAGCCCTCAGCCCCTCACCCAGACTGGCCAGGCACCCCAGTGGGGACCCCCACCCTGAAGGGTGTGTGACCAGCTGCAAACAGCCCTCAGCCCCTCACCCAGACTGGCCAGGCACCCCAGTGGGGACCCCCACCCTGATCCAGGACACCCTTCAGGGCAAACCAGCCAGCCCCCAGGCCTCTATCCTATATAGTAAAAGGGTAATATGCCTCCCACACCGGGGATCAGCGGAACCACAAAGGCATCTGGCACCAGATCAGCTTGACAGGGTGTGGCGTCCCACCCCCTGATCCATCTCTGCTCTGTGTGTGACAGGTGGTGGATGCCCCAACGCACGGCCTCACTGGGGTCAGCAGAGTGTCT
>NW_005872784.1:0-25230 GCF_000147115.1 Myotis lucifugus | reverse complement strand
CCAATCCGCCCTGCTCTGTGCATGACATGGGGCAGCCCCAAACTCCCCAATCAGCCCTGCTCTGAGCCCGACCAGGGGCTGCACCTAGGGATTGGGCCTGCCCTCTGCCACCCGGGAGCAGGCCTAAGCCAGCAGGTCGTTATCTCCCGAGGGGTCCCAGACTGCGAGAGGGCACAGGCCGGGCTGAGGGACCCCCCCTTCCCCCCCGAGTGCACAAATTTTTGTGCACCGGGCCTCTAGTATATATATAAAAGACTAAGCGACCGTCTGACTGTCCGACTGGCTGGTAGGTATGACTCGCACTGATAACCAGGGGGAAGATGCTCAAAGCAGGAGCTGCCAAGCTGCCATGACTTGGCAGGGGCGGTTCTCTGGTGACGCAACTCAGAACCAGAGAGGAGGGAGCTCTCGCATTCTAGGACCCTCGGAGGATGTCAAAGAGCTGGTTTTGGCCTGATCCCCATAGGCCAGGCCCAGGGACCCCACTTGCTGGAGGGACCCCGATCACTTCGCAGATGCCCTTCGAGCCATGGTGCTGCCCCATGTGCCGCAGGCCATGGAGGGACCACAGGAGGTTGGCTCCAGGGTGTGTCCAGCCCATCTAGCTCAGTCCTGCCCCACCAGCTACCTTCTAATTAATTTCCTTTCAATGTGCACAAATCCGTGCACTGGGTCACTAGTATAGAATAATAGGCTAGAAACTTCCATTGTTTTTCCTCTCTATTTTTTCTTTCTTTTCTCTTCTTCTTCTTTTTTATTTTTTAATCAAGGTATATTTTTTTTCTGAAATAGGTTTGTTTTGTAGCATCTTCTGCCTATTTGAGGGATTCAAGATAAAAATTGATCTTTATAAAACATTTTCATAAATTTCCTAAACCCAGTCTTAGTTTTAATTGCTTTTATTATAACAGGGCTTTATTTTTTATTAATGCTGCAATTTGTTGAAGAGATGAAGCTCAGAAAAATCATTGACCCAGCAGATAGCAGTCATTCGATGACAAAAATTCAAAGTCATTCAACTTGTCTATGCCCAAACAAATAACAAAACTGAGCTTTCATTTTGTAAAAGAGCGTTATTAGATCATTCTTTAAAACACTGGGTAACCATTGTATTACAACTGCATTTTTGTTCCTGGCAGGAAACTTCAATTTAAATGAAATTCAAATTTGCATTTGTAGCACTTTCTGCTTCACTATAACTAAGAAATCACTTTATCTTTTTTTTCTACAAGTGGATCTTGTGGTATATGCATAATGTCATTGCCATATTTTATGCAATTAGAAATATTATTCTACTCACAACACATTAAGATCTTCTATACTAATCATTTGTCAGCTAGGTATCATTGCCCAGTGGTCACTACTAACTGTTTCAAAGCCTAAAATATAAAACTAAGTAGATGTTTTAACATAGAAGCAGAAAAGTAATGGAGCTACAGCTCAGCATGATAGCTTGCATCTCAATTCTCTTAGTGTGTGTGTAGAAAACTATACAAAGAATGAGTGGTGATTTATTTATACTCATCCTCAGGTTTCTATCCATATTCTGTTTCTAACCATGCTTGTAATCCATAATGTGACTGTGTCCAAATCCAATACTTCCTAATGACTGCAATAGCATTAAATTCATCCTTGCTTGAACATTGGGACTGGGTAAGTACTGAAAGCACTAACTATAAAAATGAAAGGGGTTGACAAGAGATCTAGAATTTCCATCAAGATAATTATTGAGTATCATATGACTTTAAAAGTTAAAGAAAGTTCCCAGAAACATCAATATAGCAGAGGAAGTATGTTGTATTTAGCATGGGTTAACAGTAATGATTGTTATAATTCTGATTGGATATGGATATATGATAAATTTTTCTCAGTACAAAAAAAGGTAAAAAATATTAAAACTATTTTTACAGGCATTTTACATAGGTAGTTATTTTTCATTTGTTTTCCAGAGTAATTTTGACTAAATATAAGGGTTATGTAATTGATTTTTTAAGTTTGATACATTTGGCCAAATCAATAATTTTCTTAGTTTTAATTTAAGAATAACATTCAAGAGAATACAATGTTATCATTAAGTGAATTTGCATTTTAATTTCTAATACCTAATATTATATTTCAACCAATTCTTTCTAATCTGAATTTTCATGTAAAAGGCATGTGGGTGGGCATCAATCCTAGTCTAATAATAGATAAGACAGAAGTAAAACAGATTGAACCCATATAAGTCCTAATTGATTTATTTCCTACTGTGCATTGCTATTAGGGTTTTAACAGCAGAATCTTAGATTATCTCTATATCAATTTAATAAAAAACACCGATATTTTCAGAGACATGATAAAAAATAGTATTGATTATTTTTCAATTTGCTATTCACCAATATGAATAATTATAGAATACATATATTTGCACATGTGTATAAATGTATGCATAAATGTTCTGAGTATTTCTGAAACTCAACAATGAGATCCAAAAAAGAGAAAGAGGACAACACATTATGAATAAGTAGCAATTAGGCTGCTGAGACATAAATGAACATCCTGTATTTATTACTTTTCTATCCTACTAAAATTTGCCAATTAGATACAGAATTTCATAGGAAGACTCAAATCACATTTATAGGCGTAATTATACCGAGAGCAATCCAATTATGTTTCAATGCTTCCGTGATGTTATCATTCTTACGGAAAACTCTGCTACAGCAGTTTCATAGAGACTGCTTTCCATTTACCTACTTCCCTCATCCTACTAAGCCTGGAATGTGGTCCAGTCAGGATGTTCTCCAGCACAGAATGTTTTAATACTAATTTCCTCAAGCTAAATTCATTGGCTATATATACACGATCAGGATAAATGTATAAGGGATTAGAAAATGATGAACTCTTTCAATTATTTTCTAAATCATCAACATAAGATGAGTAATATATGCTTGTATTATACTACTTCAGCCCTCTAAATATGCTTATGAGGAATAATATCCAGCAAGTGGTTATGAGTTAAGTTTATTGTTGCAAAGGATCCTAGTCTAGACTTTCTTGGTTAATTTTCCTGTGTGTCATGTGTTCTAAAATTATCCAAAGGAGTCAAAGAAAGTAACTGTATTATCTACAAAAATTGTCTACTTATAAAAAACTTCAATTATAAGAAAAAATTACTTTTTCTTTTACAATGATAAAAATACAATTTAGATATTTTTTTTCTTTTTGTATTTCTTCTCAAATTCAATCATGGAGGGATTTTGCCTTTTTTTTCTGCTGTGACATGACAAAATAAAAATATCCACTGAGAAAGTAGATGGTTGAGAAATAGAAAACATAGATTATGCAAATTTTTATCTGATCTTGTAAACTTCTAGTGACTGATGTCATTATAACTTTCAATTTCAATAGTATATTGAATCCTATTTAGCATAATGCAAACAATACAGGTGAGTTTAATATATAGATACATAATTTTCTACCCAGGAAACTGCTGGTGATTTGATCCTGAAAAATATACAAAAGCCAGGTTTCTCAAAATCAGAGTTTTTAATATTCTTTCTCTTTAACTTTGGATTAATGACTTGTAGTTCTTAGATGAGCTGAGTGAATGGTTGCTACTACCATAGATAACCAAAAGATATATATTCTGCAACATGTTGATGCTATGCCTTTATTATCCTGATCTAGTAGCTGGCAATTGCTGTCAGATGGAATGACTTAAAATGAACTACTCTAAGTCTGAAATCAGTTTTTGGCACATGCTCTCCAGTGTCTAATTGGATTCTATCCAACAACTGCATCCAGCTTGCTAAGATGTTTAGTTACCTCAGGGTCTATTTTACAACTAATTTAGCTTTTAATGGTTCACTGGGAAGTCGAATTGCTTAAAATGCAATGTTTTATAGACCCTGGTGGATGATTGATAATATTTGCTATGAAAATTAATCAAGCTAAAATTATTGAGGCCATCTAGTGAAGTATAAGTTTTAAGGCCTCAATCATTTTTTTTAAAAATTTCTATTTGGAAGAGATGTAGAAATATTTGCTAAGGAAAATCAGGCTCTGAATACTTTCTTCTGCTGCTCTCCTGCAAAGATGGCTGGACACTTATTCAAACAAATCCCTTCTTTTGAAATCTAATTTTATTTTCAGATATCAACTATCCTTAGGTGATTATAAAGCACTGAGGCCTGCCGAAACCGGTTTGGCTCAGTGGATAGAGCGTCAGCCTGCGGACTGAAAGGTCCCAGGTTTGATTCCGGTCAAGGGCATGTACCTGGGTTGCGGGCGCATCCCCAGTAGGGGGTGTGCAGGAGGCAGCTGATCGATGTTTCTCTCTCATCGATGTTTCTAACTCTCTATCTCTCTCCCTTCCTCTCTGTAAAAAATAAAAAAAAAATATTAAAAAAAAAAGCACTGAGGCCTGCCTTTGTTCAATAAGATGATAATCAGGTCTCTAGATTTCCAGAGAATATAACATCATACTCATTATTCCTCAATATTAACAAAAAAAGAATAAACAAAAAGCCATGGTTCCTATTAATGGGGGTGTTTTAGGAGCATGTGTTGACTCATATATCACCCTTGATGTTGGGCACAATACTTTTATAGCAAGCCAGGGAACTGCATTTGGACTTCAATGGTTTCACTTCTTGAACAACTTATATTAGACTTTCCTGTGACAACCTGTGCTCAGTTTGGCTTGAGAAATGTGCTAGGAGCCATTACATGAAAATCTGTGTCTATAGTCACTATATGGATTTTTAAAGAACACTGTCCACTATAGTAATCCAGAGTGTTCTCTTCAAGAGTCATCAGGGGAAAATCTCTAGAATCTTAATTTTGAAAAATCAGAAAAAATGCTTTTATTTTGTAATTACTTTAAACATTAAGATATGTGTCTCTCATTTAATTTCTGAGAATTTTACAATTTAAATTTTACCTAGAACTAACAATATATTTAAAGTTTTTGTTTTTTATCTGGTACTTATTTTAATTTAACCATACTTCTCTTCAAATTAGCACCTTTGTTATCATGGAATCTATTCTTATCAGTAGTATTCCCTTTTTTAATTCCCTTTTGTTATTTACTTCTTTTTTGAATAATTTAATATTTTATTTGCTTAGAATAGTTTTACGTTCACTGCAAAATTGGGTATGATACTGAGAATTCCCATATGTAGAGCGAGTGCCCATATATACATAGCCTTCCCTACTGTCAACATCCCCCAACAGAGTAGTACATTGGTTACAATTGATGAACCTACATTCATAGGCCACCATCGCCCAGAGTCCATAGTTTACATTGCAATGTACTCTTGGTGTTGTAGATTCTATGGATTTAGACAAATATATACTAACATGTATCCATCATTGTATTATCATACAGAAAATTACATTGCTCTAAACTTTCTCTGTGCTCTGCCTATGCATTCTGACCCCACCTCCCCAACCCCTGGCAACCACTGATCATTATACTGCCTCCTTAGTTTGCCTTTTCCAGAATGTTATAGAGTGTAACAGCCTTTCCTACTTAAAAGTAGCCATTTAGATGTTAAGAATTAAGTATTAACCTAGAAATAACAATTTTTAAAATTAACTATTTTGTTTGCTCACTTCTAATCATTTTTCTTTCAAAATGATTGTTTTAATCTATTTTTATCTTACTATGTATTTTTGTCAACTGCTTTAAAAAAAGCACCTTAGAAATTAAATACATAAAACATCATATCCAAACCAATATTCATCATTTATTCATTCATTCATTCACTGAATAAAAATGTGAAAACTTACTCTGTTCCAGACACTCTGCTTAGTGCTGAGTTTTTAAAAGGAGTAGAATTCCACATAAATACAATCAACTGATCTCTGACAAAGGAGCAAAGGGAATAAAATGGAGCAAAGATAATCCTTTCAATCAATAGTGCTGGAAGAAGAAGACATCTATAAGCCAAAAAATGTAGACATAGACCTTATACCCTCAACAAAAAATAACTCAAAATGGATCACGGACCTAAATGCAAAATGCAAAACTTTACATTTCCTAGAAAATAGCATAGAACAAAATTTGTATAACCTTGTGATTAGCAATGGCATTTTAGATATGCTACCAAAGGCGTGATTCATGAAAGAAATCATTGATAAGTTTGACTCCATTAAAATTATAAGCTGTCTAGCCAGTGTAGCTCAGTGGTTGAGCATCACCTTATGAACCAGGAAGTCACAGTTCGATCCTTGTTCAGGGCACAAGCCTGGGTTGTGGGCTAGATCCCCAGTAGGGGGCGTATAGGAGGCAGCTGATCGATGATTCTCTCTCATCATTGATGTTTCTATCTCTCTCTCCCTCTCCCTTCCTCTCTGAAATCAGTAAAAATATATATTTTAAAAAAATTATATAATTCTATTCTACAAAGTACACTTTCAAGAGATTAAGAACACCCATTGTCTGGGAGAAGATATTTGCAAAAGGCATATCTTGTAAAGGTCTGGTATACAAAGAACACTTAATACTTAATAATAAGAAAACAAACAAACAAAAAACATCGCAATATAAAAATGGGCCAAAGACCTTAACTCACACCTCTACATTTGAAAAATAAACATATGGAAAAAAAAGATCCTCAGTCATTTGTCTTCAGAGAAATTAAAATTAAAATAATGAGATACTAATACGCACTTAGTAGAATGACCCAAAATCCACAACACTGACAATGCCAAATGTTGTTGAGGATGTGACATAACAGTACTCTCATCCATTGCTGGTGGGAACACAAAACAGTAAGGCCATGAGTTTGGCAGTTTTTCATAACTAAACATAGTTTTGACATATGATCTAGCAATTGTACTCCTTGGTATTTACTAAAAGATGTTGAAAAATGTACCTCTACACAAAAACCTACACATGGATGTTTGTAGTAACTTTACTCATCATTGCCAAAATTTGGAGGCAACTAAGATGTCCTTCAGATGTTAAACTATAAACTGTGGTACATTCAGACAATGGAATATTATTCAGCACTAAAAATCAAAGCATGAAAAGACATGGAGGAAACTTAAATGGACATAATTAAGTGAAAGAAGCCAATATGAAAAAGCTATATATTGTGATTCCAACTATGTGACATTCTGGTCAAAGTAAAACTATGAAGATAATACAAAGATCAGCGATTTACAGAACATTGTGTGTGTCTGTGTGTGTGTGGGGGGCGTGGGGCGGTTAGAGCACAGAGGATTTTTAGGGCAGATAAGTACTTTGTATGATACTAAAATAATGGGTAAGTGTCATGATACATTTTTCCAAACCCACCAAATTTACCACACTGATAGTGAACTGTATGTAAACTAGGGACTTTGATGATTATGATGTGTCACTGTAGGTTTATCCTTGATTTTAAAAAAATACCATTCTGGGGATGGGTGTTGATAACGGGGGAGGCTGTACATTGTAGGGCCAGGGGATATATAGGAAATCTCTGTATTTCCCTCCCAACTTTAATTTGAACCGGAAACTGCTCAAAACACATAAAGTCTTAATAAAAAGTTAAAATTAAATTAAATTTAAAAAGAATAAACAAATGAATAAGACATTTAAATAATCTAAGGAGTTAAAAGTTCAAAGGAGCAGACATAAGTGAATGAGTATTATCAATACCATGTAGTGAGCTGGAGCACAGCACAGTCAAGCATTGCTGCTATTGAACAGAGGAGGTTATGCAATCCATTCTGACTACAAGGGTTTGAGTCAAGAAACAATTTATTGGAGATGGTGATGCAGATGAGTCTCATGACCCCCATTTTATAGTTTTGATAGGTTCTGCTACTTCTTTCAGGGCATTTACTTATATTAAAATTAATTATAATTTAACTTCCAAGATTTCTAATTGATGTTCTACGCCAGCTACCACAGGCCATGGTTATTGAGAAAGGCAAATTAATTAAATCAGAATGAGAAGGTATGAATTTATTATTAGTTCAATTGTATTTTTTCCCTGCACATTATTTCAAGAAGAAACAGAAATTTTACCAAAAACACAATGATTATCTTCAATTTTGCTTTTATTGAGTTACATAGTATAGCTATGAATGGTATTAGTTATAGCCCATTCCATATTGATAAATTTATATGTTGGCATGTATATTATTTTTGGTGAGCCATGTTATCATAAGTCAAACTGTAATGAATTGCCATCTAACATACATCTAATACTCAGAAATTTTTTATTATTATTTTTGGTGAGCCTCCTATATAATAAAAGCTTAATATGCTAAGTGTCCGTTCATCCAGTCGGCTGATCAACCAATCAAAGTGTAAATGCTAATGATATGCTAAGGCCACTCAACCACTCACTATGATGTGCACTGACCACCAGGGGACAGACAGTTGACCAGTCGACCAGTCGCTATGACGTGCAATGACCACCAGGGAGCAGACACTCTGACTGGTAGGTTAGCTTCTGCTGGTGTCTGACAGATCTGGATTGAACGAGACAGGCCAGACACACCCTGGAGCCCTCCCACAATACCTCCCCAGCTGGCCAACTTCCTGCGTCTCTCTCCAGCCCCGATCATTCACTGTTGAGGTCCCTCTGCCTGGCCTGCGCCCTCTCACAATCCGGTATCCCTTGGGGGATGTTGGAGATCCAGTTTCGGCCAAATCCCACAGGCCAGGCCGAGGGACCCCACTGGTGCACGAATTCGTGCACCGTGCCTCTAGTGTTATCATGATAATTCAAACTGTAATGAATTGCCATCTAACACACATCTAATACTTTTTTTAAAAGAAGTATTGATTTTCAGAGAGAGAAACCTCAGTGTGAGAGTGCAACATTGTTCACTGGGGATTAAACCTGCAACCTGGGCATGTGTCCTGACCAGGAATTGAACCAGATATCTTTGGTGCATCAAGTGATGCCCAACCCACTGAGCCACAACAGCCAGTGCCAATACTTTCAATTTGTTCTTGAAGCCAACATCCTTTGAACAAAGCTATGCTTGAGAAGCATTAGATCACTCTTCTTAACAATTGTTTTATAGGAGTAAGCACACAGGAACAAACCAACTTGATTTTTATAGAAGCAAGTAGAATCCTTAAAAATGTCGGGCTGAAGAATTTAGATTCAACTTAATAGCCTGAAGGAAATATTTAGGAATAGCTCCTTTTAAATGCATAGAAAGGTCATTTCTTCCATTACTTCAAAATTATAGTGTTGTTGCAGTGTGTAGTTGTAGCCCAGAGGAAAAATTGTGAATAATTTACTGATACATTACAACTTTATCCCTAAAATTTATTTTTTATAATCATTCAATTTATTAATATCAAAACGTCTGTAGATACTGTTATAAAATTATAACCACAGTGAATTTTAATTTTCTATACCTATCTATATAATTTTATTTTAGTAAGCACAGCCATAAAGCCTTAATATAGTATTGTGTTTTTATAATGCTTAATTTTTTATTTTTTAATATTTAGTTTTTCAGTATGAGTAAAGTGATCATTACTTAAAGATAACAAAAGTAGGGTAACTTGGAACAAAATGTTGCAAATATGAATTATTTATCATTTAACTACTTTGGTGTAGCTTGCAATATTTTGACATACTAACATTTTAAATCCATGTAACTTTTCATGATTTCTTTATACATTTTTTCAGTTTAAACTAAACAATAAGCTGTACACCAATGACATCTTGGCACAGAATTTTATTTAACTTACTTTCATTGTATTACATTATGCCTTTTGTTCTGTTGTAATTGCTTATTGCTTCCATTATAGTAATTATCATTCTTAATTTTCTCTCATAGAAAATATCCTGCACTTCCTGTTACTAAAATGTAACTTTATAAATGGCAAAGAAAAAATATGGAGTTTGTTGTGATTTTTATTTTTTTATTTCTAGTCACAAAACTACCACTTGTGGGTTTTCTGCTCAATTCACTGTGTTCATTATAATAAATTCAGGATCGCGCCTGAGTAAGTGGTCAAAGAATGAAATCTCTGGTAAGTAGGATATGTTACAAGAAGCACATAACTGAAATCAGCACATGTTTATTCAGTTTTCGCTCTGCTCAAGTTGTTTTGCATGCTGGATACAAATATAAGAGCAATCATCTCCCAATATCAGTGAGGATTCTGATTTAGTGTTTCTCAAAGTTTGGTCCCTGAACCTGTAGCCTCAGCTTCACCTGGGAAGTAGTTTGATGTGCAAAATCCAATTCTTGAGTTAGGGCCCAGTAATCTGTTTTATTTAACAAGCCCTCAAGAGTACTAGGATATGTGTTAAAGCTTGAAAACCACTGCTTTCTGAGCTGCTCTTATAGACCACTCTCCTTAAACACAAACCACTTATCTGAATGAGTAAAATTACACATTTATTAAGATCCAGGAATTCTTCCTTCCTTACATTTCTCCAACTACATTGCAAGCTCCCATGGACCAGAGACCTTCTCTGTGCTTGCTCATCATCAATCCTGCACTGTGTTGCCACTTAGCTCTCTGCAACATTGTTTTTGGTGAATGGCACCATGATTTGGAACTTGACTCTAAACGGTAGGTATTACATAAGTACTAGTACACAAGTAACTTGAACAAGGAAGATTATACTCAATACTAAAATCAAATGTGAAGAATAGATTTTAACTTCCAGTTTATGTGTCTTCGATATGTCTTACCAAGGTCATTATTCACAATTAATGCCGATGATGCAACATTTTCATAAATGTTCACTAAATTAGGTTAATACTTACATATAAAATATGGTTTCACTATATAAATACAATACATATATTAAATTTTTTGTTGATTTAATATAACATGTATGAAAGTGTTTAAATTTGTATAATAATGTAATTTCAAAATGCTTTCACATCCACTGTCTCTATTGATCGAGTGGTGGGGACAGGATTTTAAAAATTTGAGAAGTTATTGTGGAAAAAATAAAATAAAAAGAAAGTTACCAACATTTGAGAAGCATTAGGTCACACTGTTTTAGAGTTTATTTTTAGGACTAAAAAATCCTATCTAATAAAAGGGTAATATGCAAATTAACTGTCACTCCATCACGAAATGGCAGTGCCCATAGCCATAAGATGGTGGTGCCCAGTCTCTTCAGCCCTGCCAGAGTACCCCTCCTGGGGGGGGGGCGGCTGCTGAGAGCAGGCAGCGTGGGAGGCCTGGTAGAATGCTTGCTTTGTCGCTGCGGCAACGAGGCAAGCATCCCACCCTGGCCATGGAGGGCCTCTGGGCCGCAGAGACTCTGGGCAGCGGGTGCGGAGCGGCCAGGCCCCGCAGAGAGCAGAGAACTACGGGAATGGGCCTACGCTGTCAGGGCTCCCGGATTGGAGAGAGTTCCCCTGAGCGATCCCAGATTGGAAAGGGTGTAGGTCACGCTGAGGGACCCACCCCCTGTGCACGAATTTCATGCACTGGGCCTCTAGTGTGAAAATAATATAATATTTTAAAAAATTTGTATTGTACCTGAGTTGTGTCTATTATGCTAATTCATGTGCACTGTTACTTAAATATCATGGGTTTTTGTAATGCATATGCCTGCCTCTGTAAATACCTTCTCGCTTGGTTCTTGGTCTGTTCGTTTTTCTTGTACATGATGAGAATATGCATAGAAGGCCATAGGCAATTTCATATATGTACAAGAATAAGATTAATTATCTTAATTCTGTATTTACAGGTTTTTCTCAGACATACCCCAAGAGTATTCATAATGTGTGTAGGTTACTGATCATCCTTGCCTTTAAAGAACTTACAGAAAAGAACTTTCAACACATATGTAAGTGCCATTATCTATGATGTAGTGGGTCAGGCCTGCCCTTAACATTTGTAAGATCAAAAAGAGCAGAAATAGAGGCTCAAATTTCATGTCTAAATATTTAAATGTTACATTAAATGCAACATAACAAATTTAAATATGTGCTAATCGATTACTTTTAACAGAACACTTCTCAAAATTACCTGGGAAGACAGGCTCTAGTGACTAAATGTGACTGTGCTGTGTGCCCGTCTTTTCTTGCCTTGGCTCAGTCTTATACCACCCGGCCGAAGCTCCAGCCTGAATTTCCAGATCTGTCCAAAGTCTTCACAAACAACCTCCCTTGGCCAACACTTAGGCCTAGAGGTCCCCACAGCAGTGGTGGAGGCCATACTGGAGAGGACCCAGGCAGGCTGTGAACTCAGACTTTGAGCCATTTGGGTACCTCATTCCAGTGCCATGGTCAGAAGGTGATGCGTGGGCCCTGAGTGCACACATCCCAGAGGGACCAAGGATCCCTAACCTCATGTGGACAGAGGCAGCTGGAAGGAAGCCAGAGTGTGGCCCCTGAGTGCACAGCAGCACAGGCAGGGTTTCTATTAGTCTTCGTCCCAGGCTGGAACTGTGCAGCACACAGACACGAAAAACAGTCTACTTCATCTTTGTTCAATTCTGTGAATTAGCCTATGATTTCACTTCTTTGAGGACAAATCGCTTTCAATTTCCCCCCTAAGCATTTCCCAAGGTGGATTAGGACCTGCCCTCTAATCACTTTTCACATCATTTTTGTTCATTTATTTTCTTGTTACAATGGCATTATTGTAAAAAAATAAGAAAAGAAAAGAAAAAAAGGAACCATGTTGCCAAGGTAACCAGACTGGAGAATGAATATTGCTTTCTTTACAGAAAACTTAACTCTTCTTGAGTAAATTTTTCACTGTAATATTAGTGCCACTCAGTTTTGTGTGAATACAGTTTCTGCCTTTTTTCTCTCTTGGATACATCTTCCCTCTCTTTCTCTCTCATGGTTGTCCTATTAATTTTCTCTTGAACTTACTCTTTTTGCACTGACTACTTAGTATGGGTACTGTCTCCTTTATTTTATATATTTCCTCCTGTTCATTACTGAAACTAAATATTCTGCCAAATAGTAGCACTGGCTGCTCATTGAAACTTACCGAGTCAGATAAACTTGTGTTACTGGTAGCATTTCAAGTTGGCCTTGCAGTAGAACATCTGTAGCCACCTGCACTTCAATGATTTCTCTATCATTACCACTGCCCCACAGCACACGATTGGGCTGCCCAGTGTGGGCTGGGGCAGTAGAACAGAAAGCCAACACAAATCTCCTTTCAGAGCTATTTTCCATTTTCACTTAACATTTATCTGTACCTTCTTCTATAATTAAACTTCAATTTCAAGGTAATTTCATTGAAAGGAAGAGCCAATTTAGCCACCATAAACCAATCACTAAAGTTGGAAATGGAATCATCAAAGACTAACACATGTATTTCAAATAAGCAGGCCAGAGATGAAGCAATTTTGCATACAATTAGTGGTTTTCATGTTAGAGATTTGTTGCTGAAACGGAATTTTTGGACTGGAACCCGGATTCTTTGTCTGCCAGAATCGAAGAATGAATCTACAGACAGAAAGTGGTATAGCAAAGGTGGAAATTTATTGAAGAACAAGTACAAACTCCCACGTGGGGAGGGGGAAAGAGCCCCACAGAACAGACTCCCATGTGGGGAGGGGAAAAGGGTCCCACTGAGTTCCTTTTCCCTATGGCTTATAAAGACTGCATATCCTGGTGCCTTGATATCCCCTCTGATTGGTCACTATTCCCTTAGATTGGTTACTATAGTAACTCCTGAGCTCAAAGGTCTCACATGGGACATGTGAGGTTCTTCCCCCGTCCCTCCTTATTTCTATTCCCTTTGGGCTTTCTTCTTCTCCTTCTGGATGAAGGGCTTCCTTCTCTTTATTTTGTAAATATATACCTTTTACTGTTCCCAGTTCCCTGATTCTATGGAAATGTACTTGTTGCAGCTTTTCAGCTTTCCTATTCTATGGAAATATACCTCCTGCTGCTCTGTGTTTCCTCCATGGTCCCCTTAATTTCCAAAATTTCCTAAACCTGTCCTATTTTACCCCTAAAATTCCTGTTTCATTGCTATTCTTATTTACTTTGTAATATTTCAGTTGAAGCTTTGAATCACACCAGTTAGTTGTGAATTTTTTAAAATATACACTTTTAGACATTTCCTTAGTCTATTTTCTCTTGGAATTTAAACTTAACTAGGAAATAAATCCTCATGTTCTATCAGGCTGTTTTCTCTAAGTTCTGAGTAATATTATACAAGGGCACTTGCATGAACTTGCAGTGGCTAAATTGAAAACAGTTATCTTTTTTTTAGCATTTTCATATCCAAATGCTTTCCAAAAAGGATCATGGTTATTTCCACCTCATTCTAGGGGAAAACACTTTCAGATCTTTTGACTAGTAACTTTTCTTTGATGCTGCAACGTTTTGGGTTTGTTTGTTTGGGTTTTTTGTTTGTTTTTTGGTCATTGACTGTAAAGGAAACAAATGCGGAATTTAGAAACTGAATTGCTTAAGGAGACATTTTACAAATAGATAATAATGTTAATTCAAAACTGCAAACACAAAAGTTAAAAAAAATACTAGAAAACAGGAAGAAATTGACAGGTATATAGGAAAGTAAAGAAACACCTGTGAAGTAAAGAAAGCAAGTTTACTGATACAAAGAATGTAGTGAACAAGCAATCAAACTAGTGGGATGCAATCAAAAGCACATTTAAGCCTGGCTGGTGTAGCTCAGTGGTTGAGCATTGACCTGTGAATCAGGAGGTCACAGTTCAATTCCTGGTGAAACAGACCTTTTGGACTGGAACCTGGATTGTTTGTTTGCTGGAGTCGAAGAATGAATCCACGGACAGAGGGTAGTATAGCAAAGGTAGAGATTTATTAAAGAACAAGTACATACTCCCATGTGGGGAGGGGAAAGGATCCCACAGAATGGACTCCCACGTGGGGAGGGGGAAAGGGTCCCACTGATTTCCTTTTCCCTATGGCTTATAAAGGCTGCAGATCCTGGTGCCTTAATATCCCCTCTGATTGGTCACTATTCTCTTAGACTGGTTACTATAGTAATTCCTGCCCTCAAAGGTCCCTCCTTCCTTAGTGTTTTCCTATTCCCTTTCTTCTACTCCTTCTGGATGAAGGGCTTCCTTCTCTTTATTTTGTAAATATAGACCCTTTGCTGTTCCCAGCTGCCTCATTCTATGGAAATGTACCTGTTGCAGCTTTTCAGCTTCCTTATTCTATGGAAATATACCTTCTGCTGCTCTGCAGCCCTTTGCTTCTTCTATGGTCCTCTTAATTTCTAAAATTTCCTAAACCTGTCCTATTTTACTCCTAAAATTCCTGTTTCACTGGTCAGGGCACATGCCTGGGTTTTTGGCTGGATCCCAGGTAGGGAGTGTGCAGGAGGCAGCCAATCAATGGTTCTCTCTCATCATTGATGTTTCTATCTCTTTCCCTCTCCCTTCCTCTCTAAAATAAATCAAAATTTTTTTTAAAACCCCACATTTAATATATTACCACTTGTCCATTTAACTTTGCTCAGTGAGACTAATTTTCACCAGTAACTGGATTGAAATTTTAGGCACCCACAACTTTTCTACTCACACTTAGCTAATTCAAGTCGTGTCATGTTGTATCACAAAGCAGTTTTATTTCCGTATAGTGAATGCACAGTCCTGTACTTAAAAAATCAAAGTTTCCAACTTCAGACAAAACACCAGTTACTGCCCTCCCCTCCCTCTTCTCCCCCCTCCCACAGTAGGCTCTAACTTAGAAGGAAAGCCTGCATGCTTGCAGTTACCTACAAGCAAGCACTGTCAAGCAAGCTGCCTGCTTTGTGGGCTGGCTGAAGTACAAAGCCCACTTTCCCGGGGACAGGGAACTTTTTTGGTGTGTTTCTTTGGTGATTTTCCTTAATCCTTACTGTTAGGTTTAATGTAAGGTTTAATCTGAGATGTAAGATTTAATCTTACCAAAGCCAATAAATTGACCAAGACAAGCAGGGTAAGAGCGAAATATCGCGTTTATTGGAAGCTCTCGGGTGAGGTCCCACGGTCTGGAGGTGCAGGCCGGGGGAGTCACACCCGCCTATGCCTGGCAGAGATTTTTTTATGCTGCTGTTGGACCAATCAGGTTTATCTGAGGTAGCTTGTGGCGGGTGATTGATGAGCGGGAAGTTGGTACAGCTGCACCCTGGCCATCTTGAGAAGTCTCCGGTGGTTATTTATTGGCCGTCAGCACAACAGGATGCTCTGGTGGGTCCCAGGATGGCAGCTATTGTCCAGCAGGATGTGGCTCGGCAGTTCTGGGTTGTTTTGTCCAACTCAGCTTGTGGGATCAGGAAAGACCCTATTTTCCCAGCCCCAGACCTTACACTTACCCCATCACTGAGAGACTCAATTTTGCATGATGCACCTCTTTCTATTACATCTTCCATTAGTCTGAGATTGATCAGAGGAGCGAAACTACTGAAGGAGATACAGAGTAAATGTTATTTGACAGGGATCATGTAATGGCAGGGGCTGGTACAGCAGTTTGTTGTCCTGAATCTGGTGATAAACCTAGAGTTACTATAGGTTAGCCAGACTGATAGTTCAAACAAACTGGATTTTGCAAGGACAAACAGACAGACTACTTGAAAGGTTTGGAGTGGGCCGGGTTGTCCACCTATGACATGAGGCCATAATGTATCAAAAAAGCTTTTATTTCAGATGCCTGGGTGCAGATGGGCTGAGTCTGACAAAAAAGGAGTCAGCGGACAATGAAGGGAGCGGCAGATTTTTACTAATCCTTGCTGCCTGCAAGCTGTTCTGCTGATGTCAGGGTCTGGCCCGTCCTTGGTTCTTCCCCATGCCAGGTGTCTTCTGATTATCTGGGCTATGCCGTGCTCAAGGCTGCAAGCTTTCTGCAAGATAGCTGCTAAGCACAATAAGTTTTCTCTGCCCTGTTTTATTCTCTTTACCCTTTCATTCCTGTCTTAAAGTGTATATATAAAGAAAAAGAAGGGAATTGGGGTTGCCATTTCTCTTTTGCTACTTCTTGTGTGGGAAGGGGTGTCATGGATGCCTAAGGAGTAAATTTAGATTATTTCCTGGGGTATAGGCCTATAGGGTCCCTGGGTTAAGGACAAACTGTCCTACTGTCTGGTTAACTAGGACTTGTAATCTTGCTTGTATAAATTTGGCAATTATCCTGAAAATGCAGGGCCTGAGGAGTAGGAGGAGAAATAGTGTTAGGAAGCCCAAAGGGGGTAAAAGCCAGGTTAACTTGGGCAGAGCTGCTTGTAGGCTGGATTATATGGACTGCTCTCTGCTGTCCTAACTGATTTCCTTGAGTCATTGAGTATTCTGTAGAATGCATTGTGTGTGTTTTTTTTTCTATTTGACTTGTAAAGTTTAGATAAAAACAACAGGAGGTGTTAGCAATTAAATAATCCCTCTATCTTTGGCTAAAAGATAGTCTAGGGCAGTGGTCGGCAAACTCATTCGTCAACAGAGCCAAATATCAACAGTACAACGATTGAAATTTCTTTTGAGAGCCAAATTTTTTAAACTTAAACTATATAGGTAGGTACATTGTTATTAACTTAATTAGGGTACTCCTAAGGCTTAGGAAGAGCCACACTCAAAGGGGCCAAAGAGCCGCATGTGGCTTGAGAGCCGCAGTTTGCCGACAACGGGTCTAGGGCTAGTAGGGGGACTATTTTAGAAATATAAGAGATCTGGGAGAGTCAGAAGCACTATGAAGGTAAACAAATAGATGTGATCTGGAGAGAAATTCTGTAAATCACCTTGGAGCCAGAGGTCTGTACTAAGTTGGAAAGTATCTTGCACTGTTTGAATGGGATAGTCTGCACCAGGTGGTGGAATGTTGTCACTAACAATTTGCAGGAATGTGGGAGCCTGGGTATATAATTTATTAGTCATTCGGCTGATAGGCAAGAGGGGCTATTTTTTTTTTTCTCCAGGAGGGCTAATGGGAGGGTAGGTTACCCTGGGGGCGAGGTTTTGTTTTCCCCAGTTTTGCTCCATGCTAGGCACCTAGAGCTTTCTGCCTTGGTGAGTTTTTACACCTGTATCTGGCCTATTGTCTTTGCTCTGGGGGTCAAAGGGATGATGTGCTCTGGACGCAAAAGGAGGCTGTGATGTGGAACAAGGGGTCCCCCCGGGGTGAGGACGACAGAGCCCAATGCGCTGGGGAGTCTGCATGCAGGACTCCGGAGACCAGGTTCAGAGACACAGATCTAAGTTTATTGAGGAAGTACAGCCGTATATAAAGGGGTAAGCAGCCAATGCAATAGGGACACGCTTGCTATGTTATCCAATGGGCGTGAGGGTAGGGGCTAAGAGTAGGTGGCTCCTGGAGATTTGTCAGGCGGGTGTTGCCACTTCCTGGTGTGCCAAGGAAGTCTGTTCGCTGGAGTGTACTCACAGCGTTGCTTCAGCTGCAGCACTGAGATAGATCTCCTGAGCTCTGCCCACAGTGATGGTATCTAGGGATGGTATTCCTGAGTACAAGTAGGGCTTGTAACCTGGAGGAGACAAAGTGTTATATACATTTTAGTATTACTGGGGTAAAAGTTAGAATAATAAAGAGTTATGACAAATGGTCTGGTGGAAGGAAAGAGACATTAGTTTGGAGGGTTGTAGTCTAAACCTCTATCAAAATGAGGTTTATTCTCAAATCATTTATTCTTAAGTGTCCTTGGTTTAGGGAAATAGGATTTTTTAGATGGTTGTGGACTGCTGTTTCACTATCTCAGTTTCCCTATTCTGATTGTCCTGGCTTATTGGCCTGTAACTTCCTTTTAACATTTCTTCCTATAAACCTTCTATAACTTTCACAAACCTTCTTACATCTTTCATAAACATTCTTACAACTTTAACTCACTTTCTTTTTCCTTTAAAAATGCATGTCCATGCCTTCTATTTTTAAAACCATACAATTTTTAAACCTTAAGTTTTCAATGGTAATTAAAAATAAACAGCATTTTTTAGATTGACATTTATGAACATTCTCACTTTTAAGAAATATATCGTTAACAAAGTATAAGACATTACATTAACAGTTCTAAATTTACTTTATAGATATTCTATAATAAAAGCTTAAATTAGGTGAACTTGAAACTTGTTTAAATAATTAGGTGTTTATTATTTAATCCAGCAATGCTCTAAAGCTTTTAAGTTGTCAAAGACTTTGGAAAATTATGTATAGGCATATGAGGCTGGAGAAAAGGTGAAGGTTAGAGAGAACATGCTAAGGTTTGGGTGATAATGAGTTCAGCTTCTGATAGTAGCCAGACTGTTAAGTAAGCATTTGTAGTTTTGCAGTAAAGAAAGTTATTCTTTGGGAAAAGGTGTGTGTGTGTGTGTGTGTGTGTGTGTGTGTGTGTGAAGGCACTGAGGTCAGAGCAGTTTTCAGAGCATTAAAGGGGTGAGAATGCTGGCTTTGGGATTTAAAGGCTCAGTGCAGAGTCCCTTTGTCATGTCATGTTACAGAGAAGCTTTGCGAGAAGACTGAAGTTGAAAACTCAGAGGTGAAAGTATCTAGCGAGTCCTAGAAAGGAAAGTACTTTTTGTTTAGAGGAGGGAACAGTGATGGAGGAGATAAGTGTTTATAGGCTAAGGCAGTGGTTGGCAAACTCATTAGTCAACAGAACCAAATATCAACAGTACAACGATTGAAATTTCTTTTGAGAGCCAAATTTTTTAAACTTAAACTCTATAGATAGGTACATTGTTATTAACTTAATTAGGGTACTCCTAAGGCTTAGGAAGAGCCACACTCAAGGCGCCAAAAAGCCACATGTGGCTTGCGAGCCGCAGTTTGCCAACCACGGGGCTAAGGAATGGTGCAGCTGTGTGGGGTGAGAGTGAAACTGAGATAGGTGACTGTCATTAGGGTCAACTGGAGTTTATGAGGGGATGCCTATACCATTCCGGTTGGGCAAGAAGAGTGGATAAGGGGTTATTTGGTAAGATGCAGTGTAGAGGTGAGGTGGCTAATGACTGAGATTGTCAATCCTCATAATAGAGACTGAGGAGGGGACAAGGGTTCCGGCGAATTCAGAGGGGGCAGAATAAGTGGCCCCAGTGTCAATTAAAAAGGAAATTGGCTTACCTGCCACCACAATCATTACCCAAAGCTCTGTCCTGGTGATGTAAGTCTCTGTGGCCTTGTTGGGACCTGGGCAGCTCCAGTCTTCAGTGGCCAGTCCCAGGATGTCTGGGAGCTCCGAACCAGATCCAGAGGTGGCCTTGCTGAAGTCTTATCTGGAGGGGCCAGACTACAGTCTGATTTCCAGTGGCCTTCCCTTCCACACCTTGGGCAGGGCCCAGGTGGTGGTCTCGGTTTTGGGAAGGACTTGGTACAGTGTCCTGTCTGGTTGCATCTGAAGCATGTGCCTGGAGGAGGCTTAGCCCCTGACTAACCCTTGGTTGGAGGACTGGCACTTTGTTTGGGGTTCATGAAAGTGGTGGCTAGAAGCTGAAAGGCCTTCGTCTTGGCCTCAGCCTTGGCCTGATCTTGTCTTTGATTTTGGATTTGTGTTTCCTCATCTCTATTAGTAAAGACCTTAAAGGTCATGTTTGAAATGTTTCCTTGGTTTTTTTCCCCCTCTGGGCTTGTAGGGTTAAAATTGGCGTATTTTCTCATGGCCTGTGTCAGGCAAGAGAGGAAGACTGCCGGATTTTCATGTCTTTCCTGGGTGACCTCTGCTAATTTTTTTTATAATTAACTGCTTTGTGAGCTGCCTTCTCAGGCTGCTGAGACCGAAGACCATAGGCTGGGGGACCGGGGGATGGTAGGTGGGATCAAAAGTGGTGAAGGAGGATTTGAGATCCTGGCGGGGCTTAGAGTGAGGAAGGAAAATCTGTGAGGGAGAGCAGTTGTCACAGAGAGAAGGGTGTGTCCTTGAGTGTAAAAAAAGCCTGGATATTAGGGACCTCAGACTACTTGGCCTGCCTGCGGCAGAAATTGTCAAGGTCAGTTAGGATTTGGAAATCAAAAATGCTGTTTTCAGGCCACTGGGACCCATTGTCTAATGTATACTGAGGCCAGACAGTGTTGCAATAAAAAAATAAGTTGCTTAGGGCGTAAGTCCTGTGAGAGGGTGTGCTGCAAATTCCCCATGGTGACGGGCTGTGGCTTAAGGCCTGTTCACCATGAACTTAAGGCAGAGAAAGGTGTTCCCACCTCCCCTAATGTTCACAAGAAACAGATGGAACCCTCCCTCCATGACAGGGGTCCCCCTCAGGTGAGTGGGCGAGGGAGCCTGGTTTCCCCAGAGGACTTGTCCCGACCAGCACTGGATTTCTGGGGGGCTGGCCGTACAGTAACAGCCCGGAGCCTGGCTCCAAACCCAAAATGACAGGACAGTCTGGACGGAAGAAAAGAGACTAAAGCCACTTACCCTTGAATCTCTGCCCGGTGTTGATGGAGGAGAAGGCTAGGCAAGGAGAGGTCCACTATCCAGTCATGGGCATGACCCGGACCAGTCTGGAGGAAGACTACGGGGGCCAAAATATGATAAGTGTCCCGAGTTCAGCAGAAGTTCTGTGTGTAAAAGCATGGCTGGAGGCCTTCCCCGGACACAAGGGTAGCTCAGGAGCGGAAAGATCATGGTCTCTCTGAGTGCCAAGTGCCCGGTTGCTGGAACCCTGTGATGGCTCTTCCTGGACCCCTCACTAGACCTTCCTGGGTTTCAGTGCTAAATGAAAGGTTCGGAGTGGGCCAGGGTCGCCCACCTATGACATGAGGCCATAATGTATCAAATAAGTTTTTATTTCAGGTACTTGGGTGCAGAGAGGCTGAGTCTGACAAAAAAGGAGTAGGCAGACAATGAAGGGAGCACCAGATTTTTACTAATCCTTGCTGCTTGCGAGCCATTCTGCTGATGTAAAGTCTGGTCCATCCTTGGTTCCTGCTGATGCCAGGTGTCTTCTGGTTATCTGGGCTATGATGTGCTCAAGGCTGCAAGCTTTCTGTAAGATATCTGCTAAGTGCAATAAGTTTTCTGTGCCTTCTTTTATTCTCTTTAACCCTTTTACTACTCTTAAGCCAATTATGCTCCTGGTAGAGCAAACCATTTTATAAAAAATTCTCCTCAAGTATATATTTTCAAAGCCTATGCTTTCAATATTCAAATTGGTTTTTCTTCATGAGTAATTTTTATTGTTACTATCCCCATTTTACAGATGTATACATTTTAACAGAGAAGTTATGTAACTTGCCCAAGATAACACAACTTTATTGAATGCTTCTGTCCACTCATCCATCCCCTCCCCTCTTCTATTGTGATTCAGTAGCATACCACTGACTTTCCAGTGTATCCTGGTATCTGTGAGATGTCCTTTAACCTTTTAAAGGCTAACAGACAAGTTGAGTCTCTTTGCTCTAGTATGTCCTCATATCTGAGTTTCTATGATATTCCCACTCAGTCACATACCACCTATAATCCTCATAGAGAAAGAGACAAGCTCCTTATTTGCATGCACATACACAAAACCTGTTGAACTGGTGTCAGGAATTCATGGATTTCCTCAACGACTGCCCATGAACCATGGGCCTCATTTTAGATCACTGTTGAATTAACTTTCTTTTATATGACTTACTAGAGGTCTGGTGCATTCATGCACGAGTAGGGTCCCTCGGTCTGGCCTGTGAGATTGGGCTGAAACTGTCTCTCCGACATTCCCTGAGGGGTCCCGGATTGTGAGAGGGCACAGGCTAGGCTGAGGGACCCTGCTGGTGCATTATTGAGGCCCGGGAGGAACCATAGGAGGGCTCCAGGGCATGTCCGGCTTGTCTCGCTCAATCCCGATTGGCCAGACCCCAGGAGCAAGCTAACCTATGGGTCAAAGTGTCTGTCCCCTGGTGGTCAGTACAAGTCATAGCAACTGGTTGACTGTCTACCCCCTGGTGGTCAGTGCAAGTCATTGTGAGCAGCCTTAGCATATCATTAGCATATTATACTTTGATTGATTGAACTGTTGACCAGTCCACTGGAGACTTAGCATATTAGGCTTTTATTATATAGAATAATGAACATTTCCTGCTTAATAGTGTTAAATTCTGAAAGTTGGTTGATACAGTGCCATCTTTGGTCAAGTTTTTGCATTAGTTTGCTAAATAGTTGGTGAGGATTATTAAAAAGGAAAGAAGCAAATGATCTACATGAAGTTTAGGAATTTATTAGCCACGTAATTTACTCATACCATCCTCACTCCCCAATTTCATAGATGAATGGCATTCAGCTAGATTGATCATGATAGAAAGTAAACTTTGCATTTAAGGAGACTACCACTTTCTCATTATATTCTAGATAACATTATATTCTAGATAACCAATTTTGAGAGTCTTTACAACATTCATATAAGATGTAATAAAAGATTTTAGAAAAATGATTAAATCACTTTTTGAGAATTTTTAAAAAATAGTAAGCAAAGCAAAATGCTCCTGGGTAGAGAACATTTATGCCAATTATACCCCAAAGTGAATTTTTTCCTTTGAAATAGAAATCTTCAAAAACAATGGTCTATATTGGAACTGCTGACAAATCCTTTACTACAAAGTTGCTATTGAGTACTGCCATAATTTTGTAGACATTTCTTTGTGAAAAAAAAAATAGAAAGCAGCAATAATAAAACTTAGTTTTATAATACTGAAATCATTCCCCACCCTTTCCTCTTTTTTTTTTTTCTAACCACTAGGGTGAAAAATAATTAGGGAAAGTAAATGTAGCTAAATAGATTGGGAAATAGCCTGAGCCTGGCTGCACCCTTGCTTCATTACCCTCCCTTTTCCCCCTTTGACACTTTCCACAAATGGCTTGGTTATGTGTGCCTGACAGCCTCACACTTCCCTGCTGACTGGCTGTGGGTGCTTTGAAGCCCAGACAGACAATGTTTCCTACAAACATGTATACTCCCTGCTGAAGAGGCCAGTCTTTGTGACCATGTAGTTGTAGCTTTAATATGGCCATGCCTATAGTTTCCCAGAATTCAAAAGCACTTTCTGAAACTAGCCTTACACAATAGATGTAAGCGGAAGCAAGATTGCTCTGGGGGGCAAGCACTCCGTGGTAGCTAAGCAAACAGGTCCAGAGGTTAGCAGTTCGTGCCCTGAAGAAGAAGCATGTCCCTAAAAGCTTGATCAAATGTTGAACTCCTTCATACTTTCAAAGCCAGGGCTTCAGAAATATGGCTGCATGTTTTGACGCCCTTTACCCCGAAATCCAGCAGAATAATGGCCTCTAACTGTTGCACTGAAATAAAGTGCTTTTTCTCAGATGAAGCTCTTAGCAAGCACAGGCTGGGATGAGAGCTACGGAGAAATAACAAGCAGCAGAGCTGATTTTCCCGAGCTCTCTTCATGGACTGAGCCATAAATCTGTAACGATGTGAAGGCTTCAGAGGTTTCCTAGTTGCCCTCATAAGAAATAGACATCATTCTATTTCCTGACAGTTCAGGTAGTGGAAGTCGGCCCATTTCCCCCATAGTCGCCAGGCTATGAATCTGAGTAACTAATCCACTGATAATTAGATGTGATGCCTCAAATTAGAAACCAATATTACCCGTGTGGATTAGTGGCATTCATTATGTATTTCCGTCTTCATTCATAAAATGTGACCCGATTAAGCTTTGCAGCTTGGAGGTAACTCTGGTTCTGTTAAAGTCCACTCTCAATCAAGGGCAGTAGGAGATGATGAATGGAGGAGCCAAAATACACTGACTGTGTCTTAAGAGGTAAAACCATCTCGGGCCTCCCGGTATCTGTGAGTCCAATCCTCTCATGCTAGAGACATCAGAGCATCGCAGCATGAAAAGTAAATGGGGATTTAGAATCCTGAGTGACTCTCAATCCATGTGAGAGATTAAACAAGTCATATTTATTATGGACGTTAAGTTAGATTGGTCACAAACTGACCCAGTACGTGGGGGAGAAGCAACCAGGTCTGAACTGGTGAAGCGCACATCACTGAAACCCAGGCTTTGTTTAGTCAGTGATAAAACTGAACCAGAGCAGGAACTGAATTTAATAGAGACCCCTGTGATTCTCCTCTCTCATTTGCAACCTCCAGATTCACTGGCTTGTTACAGCTGAATAGGCAGCATTTACACAGTCCGTAAAAAAGCTGCCTTCTCTACCTTTTCACCCCTCTTCTCAAACCATGCAGTGTGTTCAAACTCAGCCTGCTGTCATCAATGACAAGAAATGCCGCAGCCCTATCTCCGCACCAGAGGAGCTTGGAGGGCAGTTTAGGTCAGACTGACTGATCTCCAAAGAAGCCCTCCTTCTCTGCCCTTACCATGAGTGGCCTTGGCCTGTCTCCTTGGAGCTAACTTTCCATTTGTGTGTGTGGGGGGGGGGGGGGGGGC
>NW_005872783.1:42839-50570 GCF_000147115.1 Myotis lucifugus | reverse complement strand
AAGGGGGGCCCCCCGAGTTTAAAGATTTGGACATACGTGCGAAAGAAGTGAAAATTGTGCAAGTCAAATACGACTGATAATAAAAAAAAGGAATTGCAAAAATGGATTAGAAAAGGGACGTGGAACAAGAGGCTGTGAAACAAAATACGCATCAAAATAAAATGTTAGCGAGATCCAGAAATTGAAGTTGTATAGGCGGAGATCCTATTTATGTGAGGGGTACACTCTTATAGGTCCGCCACTAATACACCCAAATGGCAGCAACAGTATCGTGGAGATGAATCAAGCTCCAACCATCCAATAATTTCAAGTGTGGCAAGAGGACAGAGAAGCGCAGATATACCTGGGGGGGGGGGTAGAGGGAGGGGCAGGAAAATAAAAAGAATAAGCAGTCTAACCTCACAAACACTCAAAAAAAAACAAAAAAAACAAAAAAAACAAAAAAACAAAAACAAAAAACAAAAACAAAAAAAAAATATACTCGTCGATCAGGCAAACAACGATAAAACAATAGAGAGAGAAAAGAAGAAGAAGAGAGAGAAAAAAAATGGATAGTGAAGGAAGATGAGGGAAAGGTGTATAAGGATTTAGAACAGGGGATTGGACATAGGATATTTAAGCAGAGTTAAATTTTGACAGAGGATAAAAAGAATAGGGAAGATCTAAAGCTGGAGTAGGGTAAGAGAAACAGGACAGCAAAAGGGAGAAAGTGGGGAAGATTGTTTAGCACAGAGGCAAATTGAGGTAGAGAAAAATGTTGCTAAAGGAACGATGAAAATAGAATGGAGAACATTAGTCCCAAAATAAAATAAAGACAAGATAAAATGACACTTTAAAAAATGGTAAAATGGTAGCGGTAATAATACTAGTTAAAAATAAAAATGTAGTATGAAAGGGCAAAATCGGGTGATGGAGAAAAAAGAAAAATGAAAAAAAAAATGTTTTCTTAGTTAAAAGGAGAAAAAGTAATTTAAAAAAATAAAAATAAAAATGTGCAGTAATGCAGGTGCTTCAGATCTTCTACTCTTCTTATTGGCACGCCGGGAACTCAGGAGGATGTTGACTTTCCCTCTGATACACTGTTCCTCCTTGTTGTAAGCCACAGTCCTTATTGCCTTATCTGTATTTACAGAGGAGTCAGTTCGTGGCTCTGCCTCTGGGTGGCAGTGTGTCTGGGTTGACCTCCGAGGCTATAAGTTCTCTCCGACCAGGAGCTGCCTATTGTACCTGAACCAGCTCCGCCCAGAGGAGGTTCCCCCAGCGTCACTCCCAGTTCTGTTTCCCAGGCTCCCCAAAAACAATCTTCCCCTACAAGCTCTGCTAGTGACCCCAACTGGGCACTCACATGCACTGGGCTCAACAATCAAACCCACAGAAGTAAGAGGAAGTGTGCGAACAAGAGCCTGGGAAGCTGCTGGAACTCGCAGGGTTCCACCCTCCAGAACCGCGCGGAGTGTCTGCCAAAATGGAATCTTTGATGAGTAAAGTTCCAACACCATGTGTAGGCTTCAAAATGCCAGCTTTTTGTCAGTAATTATGCATAAGACCCTAAAACATCCCTTATAAATTTACAATTCTAATACGGCCATTAAATGAAGGAATGTAAATTAATTCATTTATCAGTAGCAAGAATGGTCAACTTTGGGATGATGGATGGGCTACTTTTTGGATCAAAGTCACATGACATGCAGTTCCCTGGCATCCTGACATTCCTCTCCTTCCCCATTGCTTCCCTCTAAAGACAGTCTCACTCACCTCCCTGACACATATAGGCTTGCTCCCTGAAATATGGGGCGTGAGAGTGTTCAATGTGGTACTCCATGTATTCCTACTACAGATTGTTTTATTTCTAAATTGTAAATTCCTCCATGATTTTCTTATCTCTTTAATTGCTTTTTTATGATATATTTCCCCCTAAGGGTCAATGTTCACTGTGGTTAAAGTTAACATTATTTTCTATAAACCCTCCTTTTAGAAAATATCTACTTATAGATTCTTTGTTCACCAGTCATTTTATTTCTACGTCTAGACTGAAATGAAGATGACAGAATGGGTGGTTTTAGTATTCAGAATGCTTTTAACTGGTGACAAAATGGATGAAGCCTATAGTCCCCAAGCATTCATTTAATCCCTAAAATCCTTCCCTGGTGGTTGGAAAAGAATTTAAGCCAGTTCAGAAAATATAATATTTAGTTTAAATGAATTCTTCTGTCTTTTTCTGCATTATTCCTCAAAATTGCTCATTACCTCAAATACATTGAGAAAGCAAAATATGTTTCCCTTGTGTTGCCATAAGTGTTAGGGTTTAGATATTTTTAAATTAAATTTCATTTTTTTTCTCAGTAGTACTAGATTTATTTTCAAAGGAAACAGTATTAAAAGTGCTACTGAATATTTTCTATGCTGTAACTAGGCCAGGGGAGAACAGAGAAACTCATGACAACAGGGATTCAGGTAATTTGCCTTTAAAAACAGAGAGATAAAGGTCTTTTGTGTATTCTGTATGTTTCTTCATTCCATCCATCTCAAACTCTAGCTAGAGGAGCATTTCCTGCTTTTGGGAGACCTCAACTTCAAATTGGGGTTTTGGATCCTTGTTTGTTCGTTTGTGTACAGATAATTTTTATAAGGGGATCTGAAGCAATACTAAACACATTCCCTGAAATACATAAAGAACAAGTATACCATCAGGCCATGGTACTCAACACATCTTCCATTTTATTGCTCTCCATTTAAGAATTTTTTATGAAAATAAAATTATCTTGACCAGATCTATTTTGCACTGAAATAGTCATAACAAAAAGATTATCTATACTGTTCCAATAAGCTCCCTCCATGTGTCGAGATCTCTACTGGGGGCAGAAATACAGACTCGCTGAGACAGCTGCCATGTCTGCCCTTATGAGTTTTAGAATCTAGCTTTTCTGTGTTTTTGCTTTTATGACATGATAAAAAATATTATAAACCTCCTTTAAGGAATTTAAATGAGATTATTGAATCTATTAATACTTATAGTCTGTGTAAAAATAAACCACTAATTACAAATTTCTATGTGTACGTGTGTTTTCTATTAGGAAACCAAAAAGTTGGTTTCCTATAATTATAGAACTAAGATTTCTATTGTAAAAATAATGGTGAAGTCTTGAAACCATTTATTAACAAATTATTTTTTCTTTCCTTGAAATAATATAATGCTTATTTTCCCTACCCCTCCAATAAAAACTTATTATCCACTCCACCCAAGTGGCATGTATTAAATATCATTTTTATTATAGATGATTTTAATTTCTTTGTGATTATAATAAGTTATAATTTTTAAAGTTCTACAATAGGTAGTTATTAATTTTATATGTAAAAACAACTTTATAACTTGCCCAACCAGTTTGGCTCAGTGGATAGAGCGTCGGCCTGTGGACTAAAGGGTCCCGGGTTCAATTCCGGTCAAGGGCATGTACCTTGGTTGCGGGCACATCCCCAGTGGGGGGCATGCAGGAGGAAGCTGATCGATGCTTCTCTCTCATCGATGTTTCTAACTTGCTATCCCTCTCCCTTTCCCTCTGTAAAAAATCAATAAAATATATTTAAAAAAACAAACAAACAAAAAACAACTTTATATCTTAAAATATAACACATATAACCTGAAGGGCACTCTATTGATAACTATTACATTGTATAGTTATCCATATGTAATTTCTTCCAATGGGGCAAATTTACCAAAAGGGTAAATTTAGGCTGCACTTGATGATTTGAATCATTGCAAAAAAATAAAATAAAATATGCCACCTTGTCTCAGCCTCAGAAAAGTTTCAAAGCACTGATGATTTATTTGGTTTAGTTTTTGTTTGTCTTATTTCTAAAACATTAAGATCTACAATCTGAAAAGCAAAAGATATCATAAGCAATTTTGGCCTATGATTCTAACATAATTTAGTGTTTACTTATATATGCATTTCATTGACTCAAAAGCTTAAGCCATCATAATTCTTACATCAGATTTATTACAATCAATCCCTAAGTTTACTGTTTCGTATATTCAATAACTTGAATGGCCCTGGATATACAGCGCCAGTGAAGCCTAGACTCCCAGAATTTATTGCTTGAATGCTCTCTGAGATACTAAAATATAGAATATAAATAAACTGGGGGGAAAGGTGATATGGACAATGATATTTTGAGAAGAGAATACCAGTAGCTCTTCTGCTTAATACATGAGAGGCAATAAAGTAACAGAATTATTTTCCAGTTTGGTTGCTGGTAGAAGTCTTCTACTGTGTTATATACACCTTCTTTCCTTATGAGAAAATCCTCTGTTAAGCTAAATTCTGGGGAAATTACCAAAAATCAAATGTAAGAATAAAGGTAAAAGAAATGGGAAAGTTTAGTCTAGAAATGAGAAGGTTTGAAGAATGGGGGCATAAAAATTCTCCTCAAATACTTAAAAGATAGTCATATAGGAGAGAGATTTAAAGCTTATTTTTCATGGCTCCAGAAGGCAACATTTAGAAAATAGAGAAGATTTTTTGAAGGTATATATCCATTCAATATAAATGAATATGTGTGGTGCAGTTAAATCCAAAAGAAATTCAGATATTTGTGTGTTGGATATACTGTTGGCAACTGATGATTTCTTAGGGTCTATTGGCATCAGCTGACTTCTAGGTAAGCTTTGTGATTTCAGGATGAGGGAGAAGGGGCAAGAGTATTGGGAGCCTGGAGGGAAGTTTGAAAGCATCATTGGAAAGAACATGATGCTGTCTGTCCTGAAGCATAGATTATTCTTCTGAGAAGGGAACTGGAGAAGAGATGAAGGCTGAGGAGCAGTTTTTAAAAAAAGGAAGTGGGGAGATTAATAGGGGGTGGGGCTATATGAGTCATAAGATTGGAGAGGTCATCTCCACCTTGCTGTAGAAAACGTTCCTCAACTGTGTCATTCTGACCTGAAAATCATCCAGCAGGACCACTTTTAGTTGTGATATTGGTGTTATCAGAATGGGCAAGGCCACAGCATCATTAAGCACTATCTAGATGGAGCAATGCTTCTCAAACTCAAATGTACAAACAACTCACCTGAGGATCTTGTGAAACTGCCGATCCAATCCAGTGGGACTAAGCCAGGGGAATCAAAGTTCCACATTTCAAATAAGCTCTCGGATGATGCTGATGGTGTTAGTCCAGCAATCACTGGGTAGTCCTTTGATAGAGGTTTTGTGATGAGAAGAAACTGACATGGAGCAGCCAGAGTGGGAGAAGAAGAATTGAGGAGATGCTGAAAAACAGGGTCTGAAGCTGACATGGTGTTTTATGAATATTCTGGAACTACCCTCCACGTACAAGCCAAACACTCCCAGAAGTACTGCAGTTAGTCTAGGTATTTTAGGAACACATAGATGGGAAAGGACAATATCTCTGGGTTCTTGATGTAGATATGATTCCATCTGTAGACACAGGATGGCAAAGAAGATTCAAAACTGGCTAACAAAGGAATGTGTGAACTTGGAAAATAATAAATTGCTTTCAGTGTAAGTGTTCACAATGAAGCTATATAGACTCTTATAGGAATTACAGAGGATTTGTTGAGATGATTGCCAAGGTCTTTTCTTATTTTACCCTTTTCTTATTTTACAATGGAAGCACCCAGGCTATAAAGAACACTTATGGTTTATGTTTGTTTGTTTTTAAGAGAGCTCATTTTGAGGAGCTAAGAAAAAAATGCTTAATTAAGCAAAGAATGCTGCCAGTAAAATTGAATTCCAAATCTATAAGCATCTCTTAACTTAATGTGCATTCCATGAACTTAGATTTCACTCCACCCAATTTTTAGCAGAAATATGCCATTAGATGAAAGAGATGATAATAAAGATATGGATTTCTGAAAATTAGTTACTATTTCTAAGAAAGAAAGAAAACAGGAAGGAAGGAAGTGAGGGAGAAAGAGAGGAGAGAGAAAGAGAGAAGGAAAGACAGGGAGAGAGAAGAACTCAAAGAGTATGATATACAATAAAATGAGAAGAGTTAAGTAATGTATAAGAAAGGCAGCATGTTAATGATAAATTTGAATATTTTATTCCCCAGAAGTGAAGCCAAAAATATTCTCCCCATCCCTCTGGCCCAGAAATTGAAGCCTTCAAAATCTTAGCTTCGGTATCATTGAAAGCTACTGAAGCTTTTAGATCAGATTCATAGATAGAAAAAAGAAAAGTAATAAACCTCTTCAATTACTAAGGCTTCTCTGCCTTCATATATCAAATCTTCTCTCTCTCTCTCTCTCTCTCTCTCTCTCTCTCTTTCTCTCTCTCTCTCCCTCCCTCTCGTCTCTCTCATAAAATTATTTTAAAAAATTGACCTCAGCCCTAGCCAGTTTTGCTCAATGGATAGAACATCAGCCTGTGGACTGAAGGGTCCCAGATTCAATTCCAGTCAAGGGCATGTACCTCTTGGTTGCAGGCTCCTCCCCAGCTCCGGCCCTGGTTAGGGCGCATGCAGGAGGCAACGAATCGATGCGTGTTTCTCTCCCATCGAGATTTCTATCTGTCTTTCCCTCTCTTCCATTCTCTCTAAAAATCAATGGAAAAATATCTTCAGGTGAGGATTAAAAAATTTACTTCAAATTAACAAAGGTTACCGAGTCCCTCCTAGATGTGAAGCACTTGCCAGGGGCTGGGGATACACAGATAACACCTGGTTTACAGTCTGATATAGGTTATAGAGAGACATTCAATTAAAAATAATATAGCATTTAAGTACTTAAAATAAAGCTATAAATATAATATTGAATCACAGATGAAGGAAAATTTAAGCCTCCTTCTTCCCCCCCAAGGGTCGGGACCTAGAGGAGATTTTATAGAATAGCTGACATAAGAGCCTTGTCTCAAAAAAAGGAACAAGCATTTCCTGACGGAGGACAGAGCATGTACTAAAGCTCTGTACAGTGGGGGATGAAAGCACAAGGTAGGAGCTGGGAAAGGTGTACTTGACCAGTATGTACACCAGGGAGGTGCAGGCTGAGGCCAAAGAAATAAATTTAGGCCTTACTGCTATCCCTGCCAGTCTCTCCTGCCCAGTTTCCTCTGAGCACTTCCTGCTGACATCTTTGACATCTTGCTGTCAAGGTCACAGCCTTCATTTACTTTACTGGTGCCATTGGCTGTGGTATAATTTGAGGACTATGACCTCCCCCTCCCACCCAGGCATGAGATTTTGGAATTCAAGTACTAAACTCAATTCTGACACTTGCTTAGAGCACGTCCTTTATTTTGGCTTGTTTCATTTTCCTATAATGAGAAAAATTTGAAATAAATTGCTCTACTCCAAACTTATTTGACTATGAATTCAACATGTTGAAGGATAAATTGGGACTATCTCAACACTATGCTTTATTTTGTCATGTCCTAAGTCAGGAAACCATCTCCAGCTGGTTGATTTTTCAGCAGGCCTTGAGGTGTGGAGTGTAGCAACCTGGGGTAATCTGGCCCAAGTCCCAGAAGGCCAGGGCTTCTCAGTAACTCTTGGGGGAGGCAGTTGGGATGGGTTGAAAACACAAAAGCAACCTATTGAAGAAACAATTGATTTTTTCAGGCCTGGATATCCTGTGGTCATTTTTGGAGATGGGTGAGAAGAGTTTAATGGAGTCCCTCTTCTGACTGCTCAGATTCACACACGAACTCTCCTTGGCATTGGTTTCCTATTACGACTCCAATTTTGCTTATTCCATCCCCACACACCTAGCTGAGG
>NW_005872783.1:36727-41410 GCF_000147115.1 Myotis lucifugus | reverse complement strand
CATTGTTAGTTTTAAAACTAAATTCTATTTCGTTCAGCTATCTCATATTCCATATGATATCGTATGCGCTTGACAACACAGGGTTGGATTTCAAGTTTGGCTGCTGTGCTCTAGAAGAGTATAATAGTCTCTCATTTTCCCCACTGGGTTTGGAAAAGAATAGCCCTCACACCATAGGGTCATTTTAAAGGTTGGAGATAATATAGATAACTCATGGAGCATAGTGCCTGACACAAAGTAGATATTCTTACTGGCAGGAAAATTCCATCCCCAATTTAGGGAAGTAGCAAGGTTAAGCTTGATAAGTAAAGAAGATCATAAGCAAAAATCAAATACAGATCACATACACACACACACACACACACACACACACACACACACACACCATCCTGCCTCCAGCCCTAAGAACTGCAGATTTTAGAACCAGAAGGGACCTCAAAAAATCTGGAAAGAATGGTGAGATGCTCGGCACTCTATTCCATTGCTAAAAGTGGAAATGATATAACCACAAATTCTCCATGGGGCAATAAGGAAATGGGCACATGCCTTCTAGCCTACATTTTATTCTATGCAGAGAAGTCAGCTTTCTCTGAAGAAAGCTGCAGCTGACTAGGATTGACAACTCAGATCTTTACAGTTGTTGAGTAGCCCACTGAGAAAAAGGCTTCCTTCCCAGTTCCTTGACAAATACAAGCCAAATTTTAAATCTAACTCTTGTCAAGTGCCATGGGCACAAATAAATATGCACAGCATGGCTTCCTTTGGCCAACTGGAGTGCAGATGTAATCATTTTGCACAGCATGCCCTCCTGTAGCCCAAAGGCACCGAGCAAAATGCAAGAACTAAGAGATAGGAAGGCTATGGAGCAGAGCCCAGGGAAGCAAAGGGACAAAATGGGGCCCAGTCACCTAGTTGAGTGCTCCTTTCAACTTCTCCTGGAGCCATTCTTCAGAATTATTGCTTAAGGGATGGGACAACGGGTAAGTCATTTTGTATAAAATTCTCTGAGCAGAAGCACTGAACTAGGAGTCCAATGATTGGGGCAGAGTTTTTCAGCCCTCACTATGCCCTGAGACATCCAGGGGATGCAACATGGTCTCATTGGAACAAAGACAGGGGAGAAGAAGGAGCAGGGAACACCACTAAGGGAGGATGCATGTGGAGTTTGAAGAGTCTCTAGGTAATTCTGAAATATCATCTTTCCCTTTTCTAATCCAGGGGTCAGTCTTACTTCTATTCCCAGTAACTAGGAGAACCTGGGCAAGTCATTTAATTGGGCTCATTAATTAAAGAAAGTATTCTCATAATGTTTTAAAACTCAAATATGATAATAACAAGTACAGGTGCACCTAGTAAACTTTGAGATGTCCCATATCCAAAAATAAACAAGGTTGTCTTTTTTTTTAACCAGGTGAAGACCCAAAACACACACACACACACACACACACACACACACACACACACACACACTGGTGGGTGGCGGGAGAACTCTGGGCTTCATTATTTCCTTCGTAGTTAACCTAAGAGGCTGGCAGGTGAGCAAACCAGTAGCACCTCTTCTCACAGACACTGAGGGGCGACCAAACATCTTTCTAGATTATGACACTCACAGTAACAGCTTAATATATTAGAAATACAGCCCATTTATATTTCATACCTAGCTTACCCCTTCCTCCCTTTCCCCTCTAGCTATTTATATTTGCACAACCCAAGTGTTACTCATAATCCAATCAAATGGATATAAACTATGTTGTATTAGCTATGTTCAATATTCCCTACTAGAGCAACAGGGATAAAGAGAGAAATCATATAGTGCATGCCTTCTCCTTGTTCACATTCTAGTGGGAAGGGTAGCCAATCACTGATCACAAGGCAAAAACGAAATAAGTGCTAAATGGCCTAGGAGAGGACAAGGGGGGGGGGGGTATCATCTATTTCTGACCAGAAAAAAGAAATTTTAAGTAAGCCAAATATGGTTTTTGTTAATAGCTCAGGATCAAATTTCTGATCAGGGAATGAAAATGTTTGCCCAACTTATGTTTTAATACTTAGTAGCTGAACACAAGTGTAAGGTAATACTCATACCAATTAGGGGTTGATACGACATGGTTGACTGAATTCCTTCAAAGTTCCTCTAAGTATTATGCCCTAAAATTTGTTGCTGTCCTTTGGTTTTGTGCAAAAGGGCCTGGTGTCTCCTTTGTTTTGTATTCTGTTTTATTGTTAATTAAATTTATTGGGGTGACATTGTTCAGTAAGATCATATAAGTTTCAAGTGTACATCTCTATGATACGTGATCTGTACACAGTGTAATTCTATTTTTCTATTTTTTATCCAGATGAGTTGGTATTTCGTAGAGAGCACCTGACTCTATGAATATGGGATGTCACTAGATTTTTTCCCATGTTTCCACAGAGTGGAATGCTGGCTCCTGAGCATAAAGAACATGAATGTGTCCCTCCTGGTTCAGAAGCAGCACGAGATGGGACCCTGCAGAAGAGTAGAAAGGTAGTGACGTCTGATAACTTCACCTGCCTCTCCAGTGTCACCAGCTCTGCAGGTTTCTCATGGGACATCAGATCTTATGAGAGGAAGAAGTAACCATGACCAGCTGCTAAAACTATATGTTTGAAATGTAATTATTTTATGGAGCCTCCAAAAGTGTGCTGAAGAGTATGTAATTAATGTTAAGATTGGGTTATCACAGTGTTTGACAGAGGTTAATTAAATATGAGACTATCTAGCTTGATCAGGATGGAATTATGACACTCAGTGGTTTAAGATTCTTTTCTCCATATCTTCTCAAGAATTTACAGCAAAAATGTGTGGAATGTGCCCTCACTGGTTTGGCTCAGTGGATAGAGCATGGGTTTGTGGACTGAAGGGTCCCAGGTTTGATTCCAGTCAAGGGCACATGCCCGGGTTACTGGCTAGATGCCCAGTATGGGGTGTGCAGGAGGCAGCCGATCAATGATTCTCTTTCATCATTGATGTTTCTCTCTCTCTCTCCATCTCCCTTCCTTTCTGAAATAATAAAAATATATTTTTAAAAAACTGATCTT
This sequence comes from Myotis lucifugus, assembly GCF_000147115.1. Lineage (NCBI taxonomy): Eukaryota > Metazoa > Chordata > Mammalia > Chiroptera > Vespertilionidae > Myotis > Myotis lucifugus. Next base: position 38,347 of record NW_005872783.1, on the reverse strand, counting down.
TATAGAAATACTAGAGGCCCGGTGCACAAAAATTTGTGCACTCGGTGAGGAGGAGGGGGTCCCTCAGCCCGGCCTGTGCCCTCTCGCAGTCTGGGACCCCTCGGGAGATAACGACCTGCTGGCTTAGTGTCGTAAGTGTTTCCCTCCACGTCCTGCGTGGTTCAGGGTTCGGGTCTGGAAGTGGAGCCACACACAAATGAACTAGAAAAGCCACAAGATAATTTGGGAATATGGGGGACCAGGCGAGCAAGTCCAACTCAGGGAGAAGGACTTCCACTGTGCTCAGGCCTCACCAAGCTTTTATAGTGAGAGGTAAACAAGGTAGTGATTACCATAGTTACACAGTTCTTGTGAGTTTCACTTGTTTTGACCATGGTTACACTTCCTGCACTTCCTCATCCCATTAGCTTTCCCAGATAAGATCTAGGGAGTGTTATAAGGTCAAGCCTAATTATGCTAAGAGGACTGTGCCCTCCAAGCTAGGACCTGTCCGTGACTTTGCCAGCAGGCCAGTCCGAGGCTTAACCCTATATCAGTTTCCCACAGCTTAGGCCTGCTCCCGGGTGGCAGAGGGCAGGCCCAATCCCTAGGTGCAGCCCCTGGTCAGGCTCAGAGCAGGGCCGATTGGGGAGTTGGGGCGCCGCCCCCTGTCATGCACACAGCAGGGCGGATCGGGAGGTTGCGATGCCACCCTCAGTCACGCTCAGGGTAGGGCTGATTGGGGGGTTGGGGCACTGCCCCCTGTCACACTCAAGGCAGGGTCAATGGGGAGGTTGCAGAGCCACCCCCTGTCATGCGCAGAGCAGGGCCAATCAGGGGGTTGGGTCGCTGCCCCCTGTCACTCACAGAGCAGGGCCCATCAGGGGGTTGGGGAGCTCCCCCCTGTCATGCACAGAGTAGGGCCGATAGGGGAGTTGGGGCACCGCCCCCTGTCACACACAGAGCCGCAGGGCGATCAGGGGGTTTGGGCGCTGCCCCCTGTCACGCTGATCCCGGTGCTGGGAGGCATATTACCCTTTTACTATATAGGATAGAGGCCTGGTGCACAGGTGGGGGCCGGCTGGTTTGCCCTGAAGGGTGTCCTGGATCAGGGTGGGGGTCCCGCTTGGGTGCCTGGCCAGCCTGGGTGAGGGGATGATGGCTGTTTGCAGCTGGTCACGCCCCCTTCAGGGTGGGGGTCCCCACTGGGGTGCCTGGCCAGTCTGGGTGAGGGGCTGAGGGCTGTTTTCAGGCTGGCGGGTGACTGAAGCTCCCAACTGCTCCTTTTTTTCTTTTTTCTTTTATTCTGGGCCAGCTTTAGCTCTGAGGCTTGGCTCCAGCTCTGAGGCCTCGGCTGCTGAAAGCAGGTATCTGGTTTGTTTGGGTTCTATAATCGAAACACTGTTTCAACTCCAGCTCTGAGATCCCGGCTGGCTGAAAGCAGGTTTCTGGGGTTTTGTTTAGCTTCTATATTTGTAACAATGTTTCAAACTGCAAGCTCAGAAGCCGGCAGCGGCAGGTGGGGAACGTTGGCTTCCTCTGTCACTGAAGCAAGCAAGCCTCATGTTCGGCTTCAAGCTGCCTGGCTGCAGGCCGCATCTTGGCTGGCAGTTAATTGCATATCCATCCTGATAGCCATGG
>NW_005872783.1:33305-35462 GCF_000147115.1 Myotis lucifugus | reverse complement strand
TTAATCTTCATGATAAATTCATCCCATATTTATTTATGAAGATACTTTTACTCAAAGGAATTTGAAATAATAGCTCGATGTTACCAATTTGGCTTCAGAAAAGCTTCATGACATAGAAGAGGGACCCAAGAAAGCCACTCTGCCTCTGCCAAAGTGGGCTCTGGAGTCAGATAAGAACAGATCCCACAGTTAGACCTGTGATGGCTGGTGTTGCTGTTAGGGTTGAGAAGGCAACAACAACAAAAAGTAGCTTTCCTGCATTACTAGGCTCCTTACTTCAAGTGTCAGTTGGAAGTAATGTGCCAATAAAGTTCTTTATTAAATATTTGAGTATCATCCAAGACCATGAATACAAAGAGGTACAAAGGCAAATGATGGAAAGACAAAATAATTAAAGAATTAACATTGAAGAAATCCCAGTGGCTAATTTTATGAGTCTTATGTAGTTTCCTTTCTTAGAATAACATGGGGCCCTTGTTACAAGTACAGATCTCTGGGCTCCATCACTGACTATTTCAAGCACAGTCTTAGAGGGTAGTCCAGGAATGCATTTTTAATAAGCTCACCAGGAGATTCTTACTGGCAACCCAGTGTCAGCCTATGGCCTAGCATTTGGGAGCTAATAATATAGAGCAACACCCTCATTTTACAGACAGAGAAATCAGGGATAGAAAAAATCTCACCAGTAAGTCAAGGTCATGCATGTAATAACTAACAAAGGCTAAAACTAGAACTCTTGCTATTTTCCATGTGCACCTAACCCTTTGTGACACATGCTTTATAACAATGACAAAAATCCACTTTTCTTTCATAGAAACTATGCAAGTCCCAGTCCAATTCCAAACTTTATCCTTTATCCACTGCACAGCTGAGACTAGGGCTATGTTTTACTCCTGCAAGCTCATTTCCAATCACTGTTTCCCCCCCACAAAAAAATTTTGTCTCATGTCACAATTTACTCAATTGGCTTCAGTTTCCATTTTGGAGTTTACAGTATCAAGTCCATTCCTTATCTCACTCCCCAGTTCCCAAGACATGGCCACATTTTTTGCCTTTGTTCTCATAACAGGGATACTTTTCTGCTAACCTGCCTCATACTCCAAAGTCCCCTGTCCATTTGCTGGCCCTAATTTGCCTTTCAGTTTCCCTTTCATAGAGAAAAGTTATTCCTAAACCTTAGACCGGTGCCTACGCCCTATTACTCTGATGACAACTGTCGAGATATTTGAGACGGGCCCACCCCAGAGTGTTCACCACTACATTTAGTTCAACTGTTGGAATATAAAGCTACTTCATCCAACGTATCAGTCCTGGCGTCCATGGCAACTGATTACAACTGAAAAAAATCTTGCTATGTTCATTTGTTCACCAGGTTGAACCCCTTTTCGCACCCAAAGCTGGATAATTCTTCCAACCCTTTGTACCACACCAGTTGACAAGTCTAGTGCCACCATGTTTCAGTCTACTAATTTCTGCCACATCTTGCTGAAATTAGTAACCTTGCCTAACTAATCTTAAACTCTGACAAAAACCATGCCACTTCTCACACTGCCCTGTAATTACCTATATCCCTTACTAGACATAGCATGTTGAAGGCAAGGGGCAGAACCCATTATATTTACCATTGTGTTTCTATGTATAAGACAACGGAATAGAAACTAGGAGACTAGAGAGAGAGCAAAAGGTTATTCAATAATGGAATGCAAGCATAGACAATATTTTGAACATCTGCAGCATGGTAACTGGTAGTCTATGTGTGCCTGGGGTCCTCCCATGTCAGCAGGGGTTGGGGAGGGAGTTCATTAGAAAGTAGAATTCTAAAATTCCAGAAATGCAGCTCCAGGTGCTAGACCTATGCCTTTCACTCATTTGGTAAATCACTGAATTGCTCTATTTCAGCTTCTGTGTTCCAAAAGAGCACAACTCATAGATCTCTCAGGAGAGCAGTGAGAACAAACTAGCGAATATTTACCAAATCATCTTAAAATGAACTGAGCTAAACAGCTTTCCACATACATTTCATTTTCTTCTGGTACATGGAGTTCCTTTACCCTCATCTAATCCAGATCAGGCAGGAATGCGAAGGCGTGTTTTCATTAGGAAAAGTAAGTAGCAATTGAAAAGCAGAGCACAGGATGCAAATGCCCAGGTAGGTTT
>NW_005872783.1:29600-32152 GCF_000147115.1 Myotis lucifugus | reverse complement strand
TTTCATAACTTTATACCCTTGTTTCTTCTCCTGAAATGTCCTCCCACCAGTACATTGCCGCAGGCTTAAAATCTGCCAAAGTCTAAATTCATCCCTAAAGGCCTAGGGAAGATATAGATCTCTCTATCCCCTCAATTCCCAAGCACTGCCTCTTTGCTTTAAGATGGTACTAACCAAAATCTAATAATAAGACTTTATTGTTCATTTTTCCTCTTTTACTTTTCTCCTTTCTTCACATATACACATGTGCAGATACACACATGTATATATAAACATATATGCATTTATACACACATCTAACACCAAAAGTAGAAGCCAAACTCTTGGAGAGGAAGGCTAACATCTAACTATCTGTCAGAATGGATATAGCACTACACTTTCTGCCAGGAAGGTGTTCAATCATCCTATATAATAAAAGGGTAATATGCAAGTCGACCGAATGGCAGAACAACTGGTTGCTCTGACGCTCACTGACCATTAGGGGGCAGATGCTCAGTGCAGGACCTGTCCCCTGGTGGTCAGTGTGCTCCCACAGGAGTAGTGCTATTCAGCCACAAAGCCTGGCAAGCATAGTGATGGTGGCAGGAGCCTCTCCTGCCTCTGCTGCAGGGCTAAGGATGTCCGACTGCAGCTTAGGCCGGCTCCTCATGAGGAGCCATCAGTCGGACATCCCCCAAGGGCTCGGCTCCTGGACTGCTAAAGGGTGCAGGCCGGACTGAGGGATCTCCCCCCACCCCACGGAGTGCACAAATGTTGTGCATCGGGTCTCTAGTTAATAAATAAATGAACAAATTTATATGTGTATGAATGAAATAATTATGAGAACTTAAAAAGAATAATGGATTTTAAGTATAAGCTCATAATTAATTAGGAATAAGAATTATTTCAAAAAATACCATGGCTGGTTACTACAATCACAAAATAATTGGAAAATATTCTTACAAGTATAAAAATCAGAGTTATAACAGGGTTTTGGGGCTGTCCAAAACACTTGGACTCTATTTTAGTATTTAGAATATTTGAGATATTTTTCAAGTACATCCATAGTCATAACTCTTTTTTCTTTAAGCCAAGCCTACTTGTGTTTAAGAATATCACTGTCAAAACCATTAAAAGTCCCACAGATGTGGTACGAAAATTGATGTGATCATATGCAAAGTTATCAGAAAGCATTAGTATTTTACTTAAGTAAACCTAGTAAGCCCTGTGGATTTTGCAATGTCACTTAATAGCTTAGCGTTGATTCTGTAGGTATATCAGGACTTCACAGTGCTTGACCTTAGTACATTTTTATAATGGTCATGACTTGGCCTGAGGCTATGTTTACATTGAGCCAAAAACAAGAGAACAATCAGTTAGTTGAGATCATGTAAGCCAATAAATTGATTCTTTAAAATTTTTGCTACACATTTTTTTTCTTTCTATTCTATTTTTATGTGGGGAGGCAGGATTTATTGGAAGCAAGCAGCCATCTTCTTAGTGCTGCAGAAGTTTTTCTGCTGAACTTCTAAAAAGAAGTGGATGAGATGTAGAACTTATTCTCTTTAAATAGAAGGAACCATACAATCAATAATAATAAAAGCATAATATGCTAATTAGACCAGACATCCTTCTGGACGTCCTTCTGGACGACCTTCCAGATGAAGCCGAGGCTGCAAGGGAAGCTGGGTCCCGGGTGCCTGCCAGTGGCCAGAGGGAAGCCTGGGTCCTGGGTGCCAGAGGGAAGCCAGTGCCGGCAGCTGGGGGAAGGAAGGCCTACTCTTGCATGAATTTGATGCATTGGGCCTTTAGTATCATAATAAGACCTTAAAGATCATCCGGTCATCAACTCTTAATTGTAGATATCTGTATCAAAGTATACTAAACATGTCCTTATCTTAGGGATGGCAAATAGGTTTGTCTTTCTTGACAAATTCCACCAACAGACACTAACTACTGGGAGCAATGCATTGAAGATTCTGAGCCTGAGGCTGACATCTGGAGGATAAATGGCATGTATGTACTTTCAATAAACATTTATGAACTCTGAATCCATGATACACACAAGATCTTGAATACAATTACGTACAGAAAATCACTTTATAAAATATATGGTATGATTAGAAAGACGCCATACCAATATTAGCACAGGTAGACTAGATCCTCCTAGATCTGAATATTTGGATATTTTAATCCATGGTTTCCCCATCTTATATGGTAGCCACTAGTTACCTGAATGCTTAAATGTAAATTCTTTTAAGTTAAATAAAACCTGAGATCCATTTCCTCTGTCTCACCCCAAGTCCCACATTTCAATGGTGCAATTGTCATATGTGGCCAGTTACTGCAGTGTTGGACAGTGAAAATATAACACACTTCCATCACCGCAGAAAGCCCTATTGGACAGTACTACATCATCATTTCTTGATTCTGAAGTCTGCACAAGTCAATCCTTAACAAATGTGTTCATCAATCTCTTCCAAGCTGACATTTCTTCTCTCCTTCATGAGTCAGGGATATGGTAATGGTAGGTCTCTTGCAAATGTATGTGGGAGTGTCAGACTTGGTGTGGG
>NW_005872783.1:26907-27698 GCF_000147115.1 Myotis lucifugus | reverse complement strand
GCACCTGAAAAAGCCTGTTCCTTGTGAATAAGAAAATGCTTATTTTATTGAGGCACAGACCATTGAGTCCCACTCTCCTCTGTGCCCTCTCCTTACTCCCCAGGGACAGGTAGGGCACTTACCACAAGGGCACCATTACAAGCTCTTTTCCATTTCGGAGCCACCATCTTCCATGACTTGGAAAAGGGGGTCCACGGGTTCTTGGAAAGTGAAAAATGGTTGCCTTACCCCACCTTCTGAGGAGGGGGATTAGGTTATTGAAGAAAAATTAAAGGAGGGTAATTTTGCCAAAGCCCCCCCAGTTGGCAGTTTTCACAGAGGGGTGTGGCTTTTCAAACTGCTAATTTATTTATTAAATTGAATTATTTTTATTTAAGTAACAAGAGCTACAAGTGAATGGCCCTCAAAGAAGTAAACTTGTCTTTGGTCCCAGAGTCTATGACTGAAATCTTCAAATACTGTTTTTAATAGCTGTGTGTATATGTACAGGGTGTGTGTGGGCGTGCGCACGTGCACACACACACACACACACACACGTGTGCTGTTCAGCTTCATTTGAGATGCAGAATCAGGGGCTGTTGGAGCCAGAGGGGATCTTTTGGATCACAGAGTGCCTTTGAATATTTTCCTCAGTAATGAAAATGTTCAGATGCAAATTTAAAATAAATCTTAACTAGATAAGAAGAAAAAAGTAATTATGGGGTCTTCGGGCTTATAAATCTTCAATGTTTGTTTGGAATATTCTTAGCTGTTGGGAGAAACCCTGAAGCATCTGTTCTGAGTCTTAATTT
>NW_005872783.1:25185-26643 GCF_000147115.1 Myotis lucifugus | reverse complement strand
TGGCATGTATGTACTTTCAATAAACATTTATAAACTCTGAATCCATGATAAATGCAAGATCTTGAATACAATTACGTACAGAAAATCACTTTATAAAATATATGGTATGATTAGAAAGACGCCATACCAATATTAGCACAGGTAGACTAGATCCTCCTAGATCTGAATATTTGGATATTTTAATCCATGGTTTCCCCATCTTATATGGTAGCCACTAGTTACCTGAATGCTTAAATGTAAATTCTTTTAAGTTAAATAAAACCTGAGATCCATTTCCTCTGTCTCACCCCAAGTCCCACATTTCAATGGTGCAATTGTCATATGTGGCCAGTTACTGCAGTGTTGGACAGTGCAAATATAACACACTTCCATCACCACAGAAAGCCTTATTGGACAGTACTACATCATCATTTCTTGATTCTGAAGTCTGCACAAGTCAATCCTTAACAAATGTGCTCATCAATCTCTTCCAAGCTGACATTTCTTCTCTCTTTCATGAGTCAGGGATATGGTAATGGTAGGTCTCTTGCAAATGTATGTGGGAGTGTCAGACTTGGTGTGGGGAAGGGGAAAGAGTCATAGCTATTGGCTGCTCTGACTGCTGAGTCCTTCTCTGCCCTGAGGTGACTTAGCCATGATGGTCAGCAGAGGTGACTTCATGGGACTTTTCCCCAATGACTCAGGTGTCAAGGAAAAAACAAGATGTTATCAGAGAGGCCTGCCCTAACACTCTGCCATGGTATAATCCTAAACTGAAAGCACAAATGGAAACTATGTTCTATCCCAGGTGGACAAGGTGTTTGTAAAATCAGAGAGAGGTAAAGGCAATAGCAATGGGAGAGTGCTGCTGATGCGGGAGGTGGTAGGAAGCCAAAGACCCTCTGGGTTGCACAGAATTACCTGGCAAACCACCTCTGGCCTGATGATCACAGGTTGTCAGCTCAGCTCCACCACGGATCACTGAGAACACATCTGATAAATAGCTGTTTCCTTTGTTCTTTTCATAACATCCCTTTCCTGCTCCTGTTTCTTTGGAAAGGCCATGGAAATCTTGCTAAATGCTGACAATGCTTTTGGCTGGTTTGTAATGACACCTCAGTGGTGCCAAGTTCCTATTGCCCTCTTCGTAGGACTTCCATAATAGCCATGTTCTGGACCTCTCCTTTGGCCACCAATGAACAGGCTGCCTGGCATTTCTCTTAACCCTTTCACTTGTATTTCCTTTCAGCAAAAAATACAACTACAAGCTCTGGGAAGACAGAAACTGTGTCATATTGGTCTTTGTGGCCCAGGACAAGTCTAGCATAGTGCCCCAAACAGCTGAAGCCAAACTGGCATTGACATTGCACTGTGTGCTCCAGAGTCTGGTTGCCTTGGTTTACATTTCTTCTCTGCTATTTGTAACTGTGCCTTTCAGAGAGAGAGCAAGATCTCCCTGCTCTAAGCATTATTTCTTCT
>NW_005872783.1:21517-23201 GCF_000147115.1 Myotis lucifugus | reverse complement strand
GGCATTAAATGATACAACATCTAAAAATTGCAACTTCTTCCCAACTCATTTACATATTATGGAAGAAAGACTTGGGGTCTGTCTTCAATGGCTCTTATCCAAACTACAAAGTGGGCCCACAGAAAAGGTCAATTACAACTATTAGCAAATCACTAGATACAACTTTTTTCTCCCTTTAGACACAGCCTTAGCTAGCATTAAGAAAATTATAAACATAGATATGTTACTGAGTCACTTGATATAATTGGGGGGAAATTTTTCTACCTATTCTCTCCTACACTGACAGTGAGGTTTCTATTAAATACTAATAAATCGTATGAACATCTAAGAGAAGGCAGTAATGGTGCACCTAATGACTGGGATGAAGGGGGAGAAGATTTCATTAAAATTTAACCTGTAGCTTCATGCACTCTGCAAACAAACTCAAATGTCAACTTGTTTCAAAATTACTGTCATCATATCCTAATAGCAGAGCACCTACTGGGAAATACCTAGAGGAAATAATAAACAATAATAGCTCCTAGCAATTGAATAATACATTTTATCCACGGATTTGGCATTTCTTTAGAAGCATTAACTAATTAAGTTTCACCACATGCCCACAAGGTAGGGATTCATCCCCTGTTTTATAGATGTGCTCATTTAGTATGAGTTGCAGCCCACGGTTGTGGGAGTACTGGGGAAGAAAAATTCCATTGAATTAAAATGTTTTCCGATTCACTGGGCAATGCAGTGATAACATGGCAGTGCCCCAAGTGATACCCAGGAGCCACTGAAAAATTAATGCCCATCGCAAACAGTTCGTTTAATACAGAGAAACCCAAGAACCAAGAAAATCTGAACCCATCAGGATGCAGAAATCAAGCGCTAGTTATCAATGCATTTAAAATATTAGAAGCCAAAAGGTTTCTGGGAGAAGGGCTTTCACAGGTACATTTTATAGCTCACATATAAGTAAAGATGGACCCAAATATTGAGCAGTTATCCAGAACCACTCAACCACTAGATGTGAGAGAAGGAAAGCTCCTAAGAAATTACAAATATATCTCCCCACCTAGCTGCTTTGGCTCAGTGGAGAGAGCATTGGCCTGTAGACTGGAGGGTTCCAGGTTCAATTCCAATCAAGGGCACATGACCAGGCTGCAAGCTCAATCCCCAGTGTGGGGCATGTAGGAGGCAGCTGATCAATGATTCTCTCTCATCATTGATATTTTGACCTATCTCTTCCTCTCCCTTCCTTTCTGAAATCAGTAAAAATGTATTTTTTTGAAAAAATAAAAATCTTCCCCCAAAACACCCACAAATATATTTCCCATGTGTTACAAAAAGTAGAATGAGGCTCAGAGAATGATGTGATGCGCACTTCCACCCAGTCAGGCCAGTCTTGCATAGAACATGTTAAACGGGTAAGTGAATCAAATTTTTGATTGGTGAAAGTTCATTTTTCTTGATACAATTTTTTCTAAATTAGTGGTTGGCAAACTATGACAGGACAGCCAAGCCTGGCCTGCAGCCTGTATTTGTATGGGCTGAGAATTAAAAATAGTTTTTGTTTTTTTAAATAGTTGGGACATAATAAAGAGAATATTTTTCAATAAGTAAAACTCAGATGAGATTCAAATTTCAGTGTCCATAAAGTTTTATTAGAACACAGCTTTGCTCATTTGTTTGTTCTTTGTCAATG
>NW_005872783.1:0-20245 GCF_000147115.1 Myotis lucifugus | reverse complement strand
CTTGAAAGTAAAGATTATACATGCATTCAATTGGCCTGCAATCTGGCCTCAATTTACATTTTAAATCTTACCATCTATCTGCTCTGCTTTATGCATATTATACTCGCTACCTCTCAACTCACTCCCAAAACACTCAGGTTATACTTTTCCCTCCTTGTTCTTTCCAAATGATATGAATGTCCTTTCCTCTTACTTTTCATATTCACATCATGCCCCCACTCTTCAAGGCTCTATCTCTTGAATTCCTACTGCCCTTTATTGGTGGCCATTTCCAATGGCACTTATTTTTATTCATCCATCCTTCTAATTTTCACTGTTCTATATAAGTGATAGGATTACGAATAATTTACACATTTTAATTGTTGCTAGACCATAATTGTAAATAGTAGAAAAGACTGGTATATGATAGAAGGTTCCTGGTACCTTAATTTTGGTGAAATAATAGATTTTAAAAGTTGAATTCCTACACTGTAATAAACAGCATCAATTAGTTCTCACAAAATAAATGGGTCTTGATTACTCAGAAGTCATCTTGCTCATTGCAGAGTGACTCAAGTAACCTTAAAATATTTATGTTTAAAAGAACCTAAGAGACCTGCCATGCCAAGCTTCCAGTCCTACACATAAAATATAGACCTCTAAAGAGGTAAAATCACTTACCCAGAACTAAAACATGGGTCCTTTGGCAATGTATACCCATACATTCCCCCTTCAATCATATTGCCCCTCCTAAAACACTTTCTTGGTGATGTCCATTGCCAAAACACAAATATGTGTCTGGGTGCTTTGCTCCTGCTAAAGTTATGTACATGCATTTCTAGGAGATTCCTCAAGAAACCATAACTTCATTAAAGATATTAGTCAGGACACACCTCAAAGATCATGAAGTCTTATGTAGATTCTCTAAAGTTTCAGATCTTGTCTGCAGCAGAGTTGAGTGAAACAGAGCCCAATTCATTCAGCCCTCTCTCTAAGCGCTGTAGACACATATCTCTTCCATTCATATTTGTGCTATTGTCTTTCTGGACCCAGCTCACTTTATGTTTACATCTATTTTATTTTATTGAAATTTGATTATGATTTACCAAAATTAATATAGATTTTTATTTAATCATTGATTCAACAAATGTTGTTATTATATATCAGTCACTGTTCTACCCTTAGGACAGTACAGTCACTTCTATTACTATTAAAAATAGTATAATCAATAATTACTATTAATGTTAAATGTTTCCTGAATCTCAGGTATTGTATGAGGCACTTACACATCTCCTACTTACAATGTTAAATGCTCAACTGAAGCCCGGACTGCAAATTGGGATCAGATTTTGATGCAAGTCTGTCACTGTCCAAAGCCTGAGCCTTCAAGAGAGTACAGAGCTTCCCTTGAAGGACTTGTGTCTAGTATCAGGGGGAGACATCTACCACAATAGTTAAGGCAATATGGTGTGAGCTATTATTCAGGTAAATATACAGTGTCATTGAGCACAGAGGGAACTTTAATTCTTCTGAGGAGAGTTAGACAAAATTTTAAGGAATAAATGGCATTGAGGCAGAATCATAAAGAATGACTAGAAGTTTGCAAAGTGGACAAGAGAAAGGGGGTATGGGTGGATAGAGGAAAGTCTATGGGAAAGGGTGCATTGCTTTAAAAAAATAGCATGTTTGGGGGACTGAAAGCAGCCTGGCAAAATTGAATACAGGATCAAATGGCTCCTGCTGAAGTGGAAGAGGCAGGCAGGGTCTTGCAGGCCAAGCAATGGAGTTGTGGCCTCTCCTGAAGTAAATGGTTCATCAAGGAAGGGTTTGAAACAGAGTGACATAGTCAGATTTTATATTTTAAAAGATCACAGTGGTGTGGAGTATGTATTACATAAAACCAGACACAGAAAGAGATAGGGAGAGAGAGACAGGCATTAGAAAGTTTTTACTGAACAACTGAGTGGGGGGAAAAAAACTTGAACTAAGGTAGTGGGGGTGGAAATATAAAACATATTAAAGGGATGTTTAGCAGACTGAACCAACTGGACTTTATGACCAATTAGATATGGAGGGTTAAAGAGAAAATAATCTATGGTGATTTTCAGGATTCTGGCTGAATTGACAATAAGAAATCATTAAACGGGGCAGATAGAAGCAGAGGTGGAGAGGAAAGATAATGAGCCCAGTTTTAGAAATGCTGACTTTGGTGTTCGTGAGGAGCATTCAGATAGATGTGTCAAGATGGCAGCCCACAAGAGAATGGAGTGTCAGGTCTGGGAGAGAGATGCCAAGTAGGGAGTCATGAGGGCGCAGGTGGTAATTAAAGCCAATTGTTTGTTCAATATTTATTGAATGCCTATTGTGTGCCAACAGCTCTATTAGATGTCAGGGAATAAGCAGTTACAAAAGCAGGTTTAAAAACAAAAAAAGCCTGGCTCTCTTTGAGCCATCATTCTACTAGAAGTTATATTTTATTTTTCTCTTCCAAAATTATTTTATTAGAATGTTTTCCTTTTTATTGAATTTATTGGGGTGAAACTGGTTAACAAAACTACACAGCTTTCAGGTACAAAATTCCACAACTCTTTCTACTGGAAGTTATATTTTAGAGCCCACAAATAAATACACAATTACAAATTATTTTAATTACTGTAGAGTACTATAAAAATAATAACATGGGACATGTAATCTGTATTGGGTGGAGGTTAGGGGTGGCCAGGGAAAGACTTCCTAAGATATTAGTCACTTAACTGAGACCTAAAACCTGATAAGGGGCTCAGTAAGTGAATACCACTCCAAGTGGGAACAGCATATGTGAAGACCTGAGGTTAGAGTGAGTTGTATTCAAAATACTGAAAGAAGGTGGATGTGATTGGAACATAATGCATGAGTCCAGGTGGAAGAGGTAGGAAGAGTTCAAGCAGACCCATTCATCCAGGAAAGATCTTAGCTTGAGACACAATATCAACCAATTAATCAATCATCCTGGGATACAGGAAATCAAGACTTAATTAGGGGTACAGGGGGAAAAAGACTATAAAAGAAACATTTATAATTCCCAACACAGTATGGTATGTACTAATGAGCCTCTTCTTCTCAATTAATATAAATAAAGGAGCTGTCATTCATGGCAAATTTCCCCACAAGAAATCTTCTCTTCTGGGAATTCCAGGAGGGATTGATTAGGTACTTTGGTGAGACTGAAGGTCTCATGAAATGGATAAATAAAATTCAGTATATCCATACAATGGGATACTATTCAGACATAAAAAAGGAACAAAATACCAGTAGTATTACAATATAGATGAACTTAAAGACACCATAATAAGTAAAATAAGCCAGATACAAGGCCACATTGTACAATTCCATCAATATGAAATGTTCATAATGGGAAAATCCTTAGAGACGAAGTAGATTATGGTTGCCAGAGGCTGGAGTAAAGGAGATATAGAAAATGACTGCTTAATGGATATGGGGTTTTCTTCTGCAATGATAAAAATGTTCTGGAATTTGATAGTGGTGATGAACGCACAACTCTATGAATATACTAAAAACCACTGAAGTGTACACTTTAAAAAGGTGAACTTTATGGGATGTGAATTGTATATCATTAAAGATGTTACTAAAAAAAGTCTCATGGAACTCCTCCCTGCATTCTGTTAAGCTCAATGAGGATAGACAGACATGAAGATAGAGCGGTCTAGATAGCTTGCTTATATAGGATCTTACCAAAATCAATTTTTTAAAAGCTGATATTACAGTTGGTGATCTGTGGCTGAATGAGTTATGTCTACACTTAATAATGACTTTGGAGTTTCAGTTCCACAGGATTATTTTTTTTACCTGCAAAGATGATGAAAAAGTTATCAGTAATCTATCACCTAAATGATGTGAAGAAGATAGAGTCCATGTGTCTTATAAAACATTGCCACTCATCACCCTATAAAGGAACTGTCAAGGAGTCTCACCCTGTGTGCTGAATGATGAGGATTACAGATAACAAAATGAGCCAGAATTATAATACACTAGGGCTTTAATGAGGCTTTGAACTCTACCCACATGACATATGTGTCAGTGAACCAGAAAATGTGCTTTACACACAATTTATCCTTGCAGTACTAACCTACTAGCTTATTTCAGTCCAGAAAATGGACAAAGATTTAAATTTATCCAAATATTTTTAAAAGAGCCAAGGTAAAATTTAAAATTTTAATATATTTCCAATCTAAGTAACCAGTGACTTATCAAGATGTTGAATTGTCCTATGTCAAGTACTCAGGAAGTATTGAGAAATAAGTATTCTTATTAATCTTTAAGTTTTCTATTTTTTTTTCTTTTTTTAGTGAATGTATTGGGATGGCACTGGTTAACCAAACTATACAGGTGCACATTTCCACAACACATCATCTGTACACTGTATTGCGTGTTCACCACGCCAAGTCAAGTCTCCTTCCATCACCATTTACCCCCATCCCTCCTCCACCTCCCTTTGTTTTCTCTTGATGATTAATAATTAACACATGATTACCTGAAGTTTATATAGACCTGGGTAACATGGCTTGATACTTATTATAGATGATTAGAGAAAAATAGATACATGAATATATGCGATGGAGATTGCAAAAAATTAGCAAATTTCTTAGAAAATAAGATGTAAATAAAAACGAATAAATAAATATCGGCAAATAAGCAAACTAAGTAGAGGAGCTCTTTCAGAAAAAGCAGAGTGAAAATATTAGAAATAAAACAGGTTAGTATTTTATAGGTCTCAAAGTATTTTCATATCTGTTAACAAGTTTGATCTTCATATCTGCTCTTTTTCAGAGAGGCAAAATAAGCTTCACAGGGCAAGGCCACTATGAAGACTCACACTTCTAGTCAGTTTTATACCAACTTACATCTTCTGACATCAAGTCCAGTGCATTTGTAACAGAACCAAATATTCTATCGTTATTTTTAGTATTATTAAAATAACTAGAGGCCCGATGCACAAAATTCATGCAAGAGTAGGCCTTCCTTCCCCCAGCTGCCGGCACAGGCTTCCCTCTGGCACCCGGAACCCGGGCTTCCCTCACAACCCCAGCTTCGTGGGGAAGGTCGTCCAGAAGGATGTCTGGTCTAATTAGCATATTATGTTTTTATTATTATAGATAATAATAATTAATGGTATTTTTATTTTTACATGATAAAACAATATACACAAGTATCAAATAGAAAGTGAATAATAGTCTATGGTATAAAAACTGATTAACGGCCTAGAAAATAAGGTATTTTGTAAAATACTTGATTTTGTTATTACTTCTTTTCATTTCATTAAAAATAGGCTCTAAGATATCCATATATACCTGAGATGAGTGATTCTCCAACTAGATGGCCATGTCTTAACTATCCACCCTTATAGGAACAAATAATAATTAGAATTCCTTTAATCTCTTGGAATTTCACATTCTCACATTATTTGGTGTTTACCCTTTGGCCAGAAAGAAATTATTTTTCCATCTTTTGTGGTTTTTCCTTCTACTCCAACTACATAAGCATCTTCCAAATAAAAGATAATTTGCATTGATTGAGATATTTACTCATGATTCTGCTCTGTGTTCCAAAATTTAGAAGAAATAGGAAAAATGAGAAATAGTATTAGAAGGGAGCAAATAGAGAGGAAAAGTAATATTTTCAGAAAGTAGAATAATTTATCATAGAGATAAAACTTTCAATTGAGCAATAATCCAATATGAACTAAATTTACAGTATGGGGCTAGAAGGCAGTTAGGGATTTCCTTGAACTTGATTAATCTCCAAAATGTATTCTCAAGTAAATCAATAGATTCACTCTTGGAATTATTTCAAGTCATTGTCATCTTTGGGAGATAGAATAGATATTGAATATGGAGGAAAGGGGGTGTCACAATCTCAAGAGATCACTAGACCATACTGAAAATCATCACAACCAGGTGTCAAAGTTAAAGGCATTTGAGCAGTCCTACCCAGTTGCAGATATCTCAGCTCTTAGATCAATACACCTATAAGTGGCCACCATCTGACTAGACACATAGTCACCAGACAGTGGAAAATTCATTACTGTGACCCAGCACGTGATCTCATTTACCCCTCCCCGCCACCCGTCAGCAGAGGACTACTCCCCAAAGCCAAAACCTCAGCCACTCCACACAATAGAAGCAACTATAATAAATGGGGTGATTCAATGATAATGTGAGCTCACTGGGCAGGTAAGAGTTGGCCCTCCCAAAGTGTTGAACCCCATTATTGATTAACTTTCCCATAAGCATTTGGCTGCTTAATTAAAAACAGTTTTAATTCTTAACTCATAGATTACCTTCACAATCTAGTTTTCTCCTTCTTATTTTAACTTCTGTTTGTAATAAATAGCCTGAGTTTTTTGTGTTATTAAAATTATACTGAAATCTCATTGTAATGTTTTCACTGATGAATACTTTTCATATAAAATGAGTCTTTTTAAAAAAATTCAGTCTAAGGTTACTCTGTGGTATATTCCATTCCGGATATTTTTCTTACTGGCAGTTTCAGGGGGGAAATCATTAGTTTTGAAGTAAATGGTTTATCTTTGATAACCTTGGTAAAATAAAAACCTCCCTCCCCCCCGCCTACCTTGCATATCTCATTAAGAAAACCACCTTTTCCTCTGTTACAGACTACAAGAAAGAGGGGCCAAAGAGAGTCATAGGGAAAGCAACAGAGAAAAAAAGACCATCTTTAGTATAAATTTGACCATGTCACATGTCCCCCAAATTATACACACTCAAAACTCCTCTTTGCCTGCAAAACGAAGTTTGAACCCTTGGTTAGCAATAACAAGGCCTCCCAGAAACTTGCCTCTACGTTCTCTTCTCCCTCAGTTTCTTCTACCTACCTACACAAGTTCTGCATTCCAGAGCCATCAACCGAATTATATCTAGCTGAAGGTGCTGTACTGTTCCACATCACCATGCCTTTGCACCTGCTATTTCCACTACTGAAACTGCCAACCCCTCCCCTCATCCCTGGCTCCTGATGAACTCCCACTCGTTCAGAAAGAGAGCGCTCATTTGTAGTGCTTCCCTGAGCCACCCACCTGCCCACCCCCTTTTGCATGTGCCAACCTTCCACCTATTATTTACTCCATCATTGCATTTTTAAACTTCACTGTAATAATTTGTTTTAAGTACATTTTTGTCATCAATCTGTAAGTTTCTTCCAAACAAGACCTGTGTATTGCTCAACTTTGTATCATTAGTAATTAGCAATGTCCCTGGCACATGGACATGTTCCATAAAAGGTTCTGAATGAAACTGAAGTATTCATGATCTAAAGGAAGAAACATTATAGTTTAAACAGTAAAGTTTTCTAAAATATAAAATAAAATAACATGTGCCATCTTAATATATGTCTAATGAGATAACCCTGGCTTTTAAAAGTATTTCCTGCCATCAACTATAGGATGGTTAGGGACTATCCTAATTTTTATTGAGAAATTGTGAATAATGTAGATTAAAAATGTAAATAACAGGTTTCATTGATCAGCATTTAGTGCCAAACCAATGATTAAGATACTAAGTTAAACTTATTTCATTCCTAATGTCTCAAGTTGCGAGAAAGATGGTGACACAAACATAAAAAAGAGTTCTCAGCTGAAATATTTTATTTGTCCTTTATATTCACAAAGACATTTATTAGAAGCTAAAAGAGTAAAATCCGACAATACAAAAAACATCCAAATTACTTGGAATAATAAACTGGCAGACACAGTCCCAGGGCTGAGGAATGTCAGTACACTAAGCTTCTTAGACTAATAGGGGTGGGATTTTCAGGTGGGGTGAACTGGGTACCAACCAGTTGTGTGAACCTGGGTAGGTGACATCTGTCTGAACTATAATGCCTTCTCTGTAAGATAAGGGGCCTAGATAACATCACTGAGGGTCTCCAGCTCTCCCATCCTGTAGTCCTGGGACTGTTTCATGCTATAGAAAATGATGAGAGAGGTTGAATGATAGTTACTGGTAAATGACAAATAATAGATCTCCTACTAAATTTTGAAACGAAGTGCAGAAAGGTTCAGTGTACTGCCCCAGGTCAGGCAATGAATAAATGTAGAGCTAAGATTCAATTGCCAATATGTGAATTTCAAATTCAGTTTTATTTTGTATCAATGCTCCCTCCCTTTAGTCATACTATTCATGCAGAGAATGCTGTGAAGTGAAAGGGAAGGGGAATGACAGATTTATTTATCCATTCTAGAAACATTTGCCAGGTACCTATTCCAGTCCAGACACTCTGCTAGGTGCCAGGGAAACTAAACGCCACTCAATCCTGCCCTCCCGGACTTCCAGCCCTTACACTTACAGGAGGGATTAAAATGGATGGAATTAACTAGATATAATCAGGGCAGATATTATACTGCCTCATAAAGATGCAAGCAAGGAGCTATGGGAGCACACTGAACAATGCATTCTGTTTATGAGAATCAGAGCGAGTCTTGGGTATTTAGTTGGATCTTGATGAACAAGAAGTGTTTCAATAGGTAGATACAGGGAAGAAAGACATGCCAATATGAAAAGAAAACCATGAGTGACAGCTCAGACGGTGAGAGTTCAAGGCTCACATAGGGAGGCAGTGATTTTGGCCAGTATTGCAAGACAAAGATGGTGTGGGCACTGGCTTTGTTCAGACAAAGCCAGGCCAGCTCAGAGGCTGCAAAGCAAAACCTTCTCCCTTTGCTTTCATTCTCCGAGCTTTCCCTGAGAGGCTACCATATCCTTCAATAATGGTTCTTAGTGTGTGTCTGCATCAGTAGCATTTGCATCACCTGGCAACTTTGAGGAGTGCAAATTATCAGGCCCTGGTCACAAACCTACCAAATCAAAAACTCTGGGCCTGGGGTGCAGCATTCTGTCCTAACAGTCTTACGGGTGAAAAGATTTCTTCTGGATGCCTACCTTTTACATAAGGCATCAGTTCTAGCCCCAAATTACCTGACTCACCCCCTAAGTCTGCAGGCTAAATGCATGCGTGTGTGTGTGTGTGTGTGTGTGTGTGTGTGTGTGTGTGTTCAGTGTCCAAATTTGGGAATGAACTAGGAACATGCTGAGGTACAATCACCACTCTTTAGAACTCTTGTTGATTTGAGTAGATGCTATCTATGGCCCTACTACTTTCCCTGAGATAAACTCTTGTGACACAGGACTTAATGACAGCCATTCTGTAACCCCATATTTCAAATAGCTCACACATGGGAAATGGAAATCACTCTTTATGGAACACCGGTGTCACATTCACAGGTGATAATGACAGAGGAGAGGGTGGGAAATCTTCAATCTTCTGGTTTAGCTTAGAACTGGTTGCAATACAACTTGATAACTTATCACCAGGTTCTCTGTAAGTCATCACCATGATTAAGCAGGATGTGGTGATGGGTAATAGTTGCACTTCTTGTTTTCAAGGCGTTTACAGCCTACTTTTTGGAATGCTCAAAAAGCTCCTAGGGCAATGGAAACTAAGGAGAAAATAAACAAATGGGACTACATCAAAATGAAAAGCTTCTGCACAGCAAAACAAACCATCAACAAAACAACAAGAAAGCCCACTGCATGGGAGAACATATTTGCCAATGTTATCTCTGATAAGGGTTTAATCTCCAACATTTACAGGGAACTCATACAACTTAACAAAAGGACGATAAACAATCCAATCAAAAAATGGGCAACGGACCTAAATAGACACTTTTCGAAAGAGGACATTCAGAAAGCCAAGAGACATATGAAAACATGCTCAAAGTCACTAATCATCCAAGAGATGCAAATCAAAACAACAATGAGGTACCATCTCACACCTGGCAGACTGGCTATCATCAACCAATCAACAAACGACAAGTGCTGGAGAGGATGTGGAGAAAAAGGAACCCTCCTTCACTGCTGGTGGGAATGCAGACTGGTGCAGCCACTATGGAAAAACAGTATGGAGTTTCCTCAAAATATTAAAAATGGAACTCCCATTTGACCCAGTGATCCCATTTCTAGGAATATATCCCAAGAAAACAGAAACACCAATCAGAAGAGATACATGCACCCATATGTTCATAACAGCACAATTTACGATACCTAAGATTTGGAAACAGCCTAAATGCCCATCAGCAGAATATTGGAAACTGTTACATCTACACAATGGAATACTATGCTGCTGTAAAAAAGAAGGAATTCTTACCATTTGCAACAGCATGGATGGAACTGGTTAACATTATGCTAAGTGAAATAAGCCAGTCAGTGAAATATAAATACCATATGATCTCACTCATTTGTGGAATAAAAGGAACATTATAACTTGTTGAACAAAATTAGATAGAGGAAAAGAAGCAAAGAACAGGACCAGACTTGTCAACCTACAGCCAGAAAGGCAGGGGAGATTTGGGGGGGGCACCATGGTGAGAGATCAACTGAAGGACTTGTATGTTTGCATATAAGCCCACCTAATAGACCCAAGACCCTGGCGGGGGGGTGGGGGGGTGAGGGCAAGTGCCGGGGCGTAGGGGAGGTCGGGGGAGGTCAATGGGGGGGGGGGGAAGAAGACATATGTACTACTATTTGTAATACCTTAAACAATAAAAAATAAAATAATAAAATAAAATAAAATACTCTCACTTTTCCTGGTTCCTACCTTAGGAGTTCCTCCCAAGAATGATTTCCTAGACTTACTGTCTGCCCATCTCACCTGGGCTCAAATATCACTGTCTTCCCCTCAACTGCAAATAATCTCTTCTAAGACAACACAAAGAATTATTTCTCTTTTACAGAGCTCTGTGGCCTTTTGGGGATACAGTACTGATCTGTATTATTAAAAATATTCTCATTAGTTTCTGTATGCCCCATAACAAAACCTTGATGCAAATCACTTCTAATTAAAAAAAGATAATGGATCAAATTTTCATTAAACCAGAGTAAATAAATAAAACCCCTTTCTTTCAATATCTCTTCCTCATTTTGGATTTCTTAATGTGATAACGCCACCCAGACTTTATAAATATTACATGTTGCATAACAAAAATATGAAACACCTCAGGATTTTGCCATTGCATAAACAGATAAAGGATAATTCTGTTACTTATGAATTTTAGACTTAGAAGTAGGTATGAAAGAACTTAGTACTTTGGGGAAGAGTGAGAGGGCTAGAAGTTAGCTGTAATTTATCTGGTTGTGCTTCCTAAGTCCTCCTTACTAGTATTAATGAGTATTAATGAGTAATACATTGTTGTAATGTCACAAGGAAGGAAGGGATTTTTGAAATAATTGAATGCTAAAAGATAATTTTAGAAAAATAGATTTTATTTGTTGCCTTTTGTTGCCAAGAGTGGCTAAAACCTGATCTGGAACTACATAAAATTAACACAAGAAATACAATAACATTTTAAACTTACATATACTTTTATATATTACTAGAGGCCCAGTGCACAAAATTCGTGCATGGAGGGGGTTGGGGTCACTCAGCCCGGCCTGCACCCTCTCCAATCCGGGACCCCTCAGGGGATGTCTGACTGCCAGTTGAGGCCCGATACCTGCTCTCCCCTACTTGCCTGATTGCCCCTAACCACCTCTGCCTCGGCCCCGCTACCGTGGCTTTGTCCGGAAGGACATCCAGAAGGACGTCCAGAAGACATCAGTCTATTTGGTCTAATTAGCATATTACCCTTTTATTAGTATAGACTAGAGACCCACTGTGAAGATTCATGCACCAATGGGATCCCTCGGCCTGGCCTGTGCCCTCTCGCAATCCGGGACCCCTTGGGGGATGTCAGAGAGCCAGTTTTGGCCTGATCCCTGCAGGCCAGGCCAAGGGACCCCACCACACCGGGCCTCTAGTATGCATATATTTTTTATTAATCTCTTCCCGCTCTTTCCCCTCATCCCTCCCCTCTAAGATTTATTAGCTTGTTCCATGTTTTCATGCCTGTGCATTGAGCATCTGTCCCCTGGTGGTCATTGTGCATCATAGCACCGGCCAGTTGGCTGGTCTGCCAGTTGCTTAGGCTTATATATATATAGATATTTTGATTAAGGTTCACAATAGCTCTGTCCTACTACAGCCTCTTGACACAGATGGATATTCAATACATCTATGAGACAGGACAAAACAAATAATAGGAAGGTTAAAGATTATCAGCCCCTTTTTATGGATAAAAACTGAAGCCTGAGAAAAAGTGAAAGAGCCAGGAAATGGTCAATTTAGAGACTAGAGTATTCGTGAATATAGTCCATTCCTTCTCCTACAATGTGACAGACCTGAGTATCATTCCTATTTGTGTGTGTCGAAATGTTCACAGTTTCCATAAGGTGAGAGAAAGAGTGTTCTCACTGTGCTTCCCTGATAAACTCTAGCTGGGCAGAAAACACCTCAGCTCACCAGCCATTTCTGACAAATCAATGAAAGGAAAAAATAGTCAACTAGATCTTGCACTTTTCAGAGGAATGTTACAGTTTTCTACCTCTTTCCCTGGGACAATGATAAAGAATCTTTCCAATTCTGTACTTAAGGTATTCCAGGTTAGAAACTCAGTACTAACATCATAAAAAAAATTTGCTTTACAGAATATAAAATATTTTATTGAAGTCCTACTTCATGCATCCATGTAGACATCACCCATGATACGAATGCCTCTCCAAATTCTCTGTGTGGCAGAGATATCTGCTGCCTGACCAACATCTATTCCCACTTCCTGCTTATTAACACAGTCTCCAGGTCATTGGCAGCAGCGATGTACCCAGCTACATATACCAGCTGTCCCCTTTTAGATAGGTTTTCAAATTTAAACAAAATGATTTTAGGAGAGACTTGGGGAAACAATAAAGTATTTCATTAGCAGGCCCTCCTTCTGCCCTTCTCTTTTTCTCCATCTCTCTGCCTGAAAGTCAGATGTGATAATTGGAACTACTAGAGATAGACATCTTTTGACCATGAAGTGACCTGAAGGATGGAAGCTAACCAATAGGAATGGCAGAACAGAAGAATAGGGGAAAACTGAGAGACTGATAAAATCATACAACAACAACCAGCCTTGGACTGCCTACCTCTTGACTGCTATGTGAAGGAAAAATTAATTCTATTTAGTTTAAGTCACTATTATTTCTGATCTCTGCTGCTAGTTAACCAATTTAATAAAAAAGAATTCCTCTAAATATGGAGAGAATAAAAAGTCAGAAGCATTGTATGACTGAATTTTATAATTAAAGACCAACTGAGTAATAAATGGGCCATTGTTCCATTCTAAGATGGACTAAAAGAAGCAAATAATTTTCCCTAAATCGGCAACAAGGAATGAAACCTCATTAGGAGTCTGAGTCATGCCAGAAGATGATGGTGTTGGAACCCTGAATAATGATGCAATGGAGGTGGGGTGGAGGGTAGAGAGGTGAATTAAGGCATGAGAATGTAGAGCAAAAGATGAATGGAGTTAGAGGGAAAGGCAAACTGTTTGCAACTTAAGAGGCCAGCAAAGACACGAATCCAGAAAAGAAATTCCCTTTTCCAAGTGGTTCTGCAGAACAAAAATATTATTTCCCTCGTAATATCTGGCACAGGACTTAACCGTGGGCACAGGATCAATAAATGTGTGTTGGTTAATTTATAGCTATCCCAAAAGCCAGTAATTGAAGTTTACCTGGGAAGCCTCTATCTATTTCCAAAGTCTGCATGAGACACACTGTTTCAGCCCAATCCTTCCTCACCTTCCTTTAGCTGTCACCAAAGAACACCGAATTGAAAGGGGAAAAGATAGTCATGAGGATTAAAGTACAGCTCAGGAAATGTGATCAATAATGGTGTAATTACAGATGGTGCCACGTGAGGACTGGAAATATCAGGGAGATCACTTTGTAAAGTATATGATTATCTAACCTGAAACTAATACAAAATAGTAGGCAATGTAAACTGAAATAGAAAAGAAAAGTTAAAAATTTTAAAAAGAAGAGATACACACAGAAGTAATTGCAAACTGCAGTTATCAAAGCCTTATTGCACAAAAGGGATGCTAGCTGGAAAACACTCAGCACTAACGTGTGACCGCTTTTAAAACTCTGCACTTGATAGTGACACTTGTTTCTCTAGCCGTGGTCGGCAAACTGCGGCTCGTGAGCCACATGCGGCTCTTTGGCCCCTTGAGTGTGGCTCTTCCACAAAATACCACGTGCGGGCGCGCGTACTGTGCGATTGAAACTTCGTGGCCCATGCGCAGAAGTTGGTTTTGGGCCTGGGCGAGTCTATTTTGAAGAAGTACTGTTGATATTTGGCTCTGTTGACTAATGAGTTTGCCGACCACTGCTAAGCCTTCCCAACCAAGGTGACTTTTCCCCCAGTCTCTTGAGCCATTTTTGGTTGCTATCAGTGTGGGGGATGGCATCTAGTGGGTAGAGGCTGAGGATGCTGTTAACAAACCATACTACAGTGCACAGAACCGCTCTCACCTCAACAAAGAATTATCCCACCCAAAATACAGCGACTTCAAGGTGATGGTGTGATCTCCCCAGTGCTGACTGTCTTCTAGTTCATGTAATATTTATTAGTTCATATTTTGTTCATGGATATTTTCCAGGGTATTCAATAAGAAAACCCCTAAGAATGTAGGATTATAAAAATGTGATGTATACTTTTGGGCACTGCTGTATTTCCTTGCTTATAAAAGGCTAAAAAAAATTAAAGCCACAGTTATTAAAACACATTTAGCAGGAACAATGCAAAAAACTTTACAAAGAAATCTTCGTGAATCTACAGAACATTCCTGAGGGATAGATGTGATTGTAATCATTTTCCAGAGAGAATTCTAAGACAATGAGAGAGACAATCCCATGTCCAAGGTCATAGAACTTATAAATAAAGAATCCCAACATATACCAACCACAGGAAGCCTCATGTGTAATCATGAAATTGTTGCTATTCTGGATACTTGTGTTTAGTGAGTCAAGACGGTTTTCCCCCCTTTTATGTTCATAAAAACAATTAAATTTCCCACACAGAATGCTTTCTGAAACGCACTATACATTTCTGCTCTTTATTAGGCATACTGCCCATCTTGAACATAATTTAATCTTTTCTTAACATGTCACAAGGGTTATGACAAGTATCCACATTGTCCTATACTGCAATGTCCTCTGGAGCTGATAACGTGGTCAGGGCTTCCTGTGCCTTCACCAGATGGCCCAATGCTTTTAGTCTCTGCTGGTCTTTATCACTTTTCTTTCTCTGCCTCTTCCAGCAGAGTCTTAACTGGCTTTTTCACTACAACCACTGTCCCTGCCTTCAGAGGCTTCTAGTCTCTTATGGGATGAAAAATATCACCAGGTCTATTAGAACTGTACCTAAAATTAAATCCTAAAAGAATATCCCTCAGTGGGGGAATGGAAACTGAGAACACGTCAAATTCAAGGTCTCTCTTTATCTCTTCCAAATTCATTGTGGCTTTATTTCCTGCCTTGCAGCTAGGTGCCAGCCAGCTGAGTTTATTCGATCTATGAGCATCAGACTCATGAGATGTTACAATAATGGACATTTTATTCATCATAACTTAGAAAATCCTACACTTGGCTGTATTTTAATAGAATGTTGCGCTATGCTTCCCCCACACTAAGTATGTCTACTAACAGTTAAACCCAAATTTATCAATAGAAACACTTGTCCAAACAATGCCTTTAGTTTTTCAATTAGAAAAAAGGATTAAAATACTAATAAAATCCCCCAAAGTAATAATTGTGGCAAAATATGAATTTTCAAAGGCTGTTTTACTCGGGGGCAGACTATGTTTCTCCAATGAGGCCCACAGACCATTTGGGATTGTTTTCACTCCATCATTGCTCCTTTGGAGAATGGAATGGACCCTCGTCAGCACTTGGCAACTGCAAAACGGTGCACTGGCACAGATGCCATGAGGTTTAACTGGGACAACTACAATCAGACACATCAGTGACTCTGGAAATTGAAGGGGAAAAAAAGACAAAACTGCTAAGTAATCTATCAGTCAGTTGTTTTAAAAATATCACATTTCACATTTTAAAAGATTTTCTGTAACATTTTATGTCAACAAAATATGTCCACACTTTGGTTGAAAGCTGGTATTGAAGTAGCCGGTTGTCAGGTCCCCAGGAGTTGGCATTTCAGAACACTGCATTGCTGCTGTGGCTCACCATTTGCCTCTTTCAACTCAGCTGCTGGTTTGCCAGAAAGTCCCCTTGGGTCCCGACTGCTGCTAGCAGCACTTTTATTGCCTTCTGCCATGACTCTGAAGCTGAGCAAGCCTCAGCCTCTGCAAGAAGATGGGCATGGAGAGCAGAGCAATGCAGAGTGTGGAGCACGCCAACCAGCAGGGGAAATTTTAGAGTGCGGTAGCTTTACCATAGAAAGCAGGGTGTTTGGTTTATTTGGAAAATAAAGGGTGGGCTTAAGAGATGAAAATTCTGTCTTTCTCTTAAATTGTGGGTTTATGGAACTTAGATTGTCAATGAAAATAATTTCTTTCTCCAAGGGAAGATTTAGTATGACATGACCACTACAGTTAAGATGATCAAAAAACTCACTGGTTACATATCAAAATAGTTATACAATTAGGGGCTGTGTTTTCCCTTGAATTATTTACAGGTTCTGCACTTGCTCTAGAGCAGTGGTTCTCAACCTTCTGGCCCTTTAAATACAGTTCCTCATGTTGTGACCCAACCATAAAATTATTTTCGTTGCTACTTCATAACTGTAATGTTGCTACTGTTATGACTCATAATGTAAATATCTGATATGCAGGATGGTCTTAGGAAACCCCTGTGAAAGGGTCGTTCGACCGCCAAAGGGGTCGTGACCCACAGGTTGAGAACCGCTGCTCTAGAGTAACGGCCATTTGTACATTCCAGAAACCCAGATGCTAGACCCTTTGCAAAGTACTGCCAAAAAAAGTATACTTGACCCCTGTCTTCCAGGGATTCACCAGGCTAGCTAGGACACTGAGCTGCTTCCCCTAGTGCTTGGAGTGGACCAACCACAACCACGGGACAGAACGAATCAGGTTTTAAAATCACCATAAGACTGTTAAAGTCAGCTGCTGATGCTAGGTTTTCACTGATAGAAAAACATGAGCTAGATCAGATCCTCATCAGTTCCTAACCAGAACTCCGACCAGAACTTTGGCTGGAGATCCTGGCTAGAGGTCCTGACTAGGCTGCTGATCAACTGAAGGCTGTCTTCGTGTCATTCCTTCTTCGCCGACTCCATCCACACCTTTGGGGACCCCTGGACCCGCTGGGATTGGACCCCAGCACATTAGGAAGGTTGAGAACCACTGGTCTAGGTGTTAAGAAAAGAGTGATTTGAAGGTGTTGAGGCATTCTGGAATTAGATAGTGAAACTGGTTGCATAGGAATGTTACTACCATAAACCTAGTGAACTGTACACTTTACATTGGTTAACATGGTAAATTTCATGTTTTAAAATTTTATCTCAATTAGAAAAAAAAGTTATTAAAACAATCCTCGATCCAGAGAACGGATGCTAAACCAGCGCCTACCAACCTGGAGGCAACGACTCGCAAGCAGCGCGACTACAGAGCCCAGCGGAGACCTGCACCCCTCCACGGAAAGCAGATTCAAGCAACAGCGGCCTCCTGATCACCATACGCTCTGCCTGGGGAACAGTTGCTGCGTCTGAAGCCTCCCTCCACCAGCCAGAAGAGCCACCACAACTGTGAACAGCACCCATCAGAGGCCCTGCTATCAACAGAGAAGCCGCTGCTACCACAACCGCCCAAGGAGCAACCACAGACCGAGGAGCCACTGCCACCCAGGGAGCAGCCACTGCCACCCAGGGTCCAGCCACTGAACGATTCAACAACTAGTAATGTCAGTGAGATCAAACATGGGTAGACAAAGAAACCCCCAAAGGAAAGAAAAGGAGGACTTGCCAGAAAAGCAGCTAAGTGAGACAGAGATATGCAACATGACGGAAAAAGAATTCAGAATAAGGTTCCTAGAGTACATGCACCGGATGTTCAAGAAGCAAGAAGAAACAGATGAAAAACTCAACTACGTATGCAAGAAGCTAGAAGAAACAGGTGAAAAAATCAACAACTTAAGTAAGTCCCAAGAAGAAATGAAGAGCGACATAGCTGCAATAAAAAACACCATTGAAAGTATCAACAGTAGACTGGGAGAAGCGGAGGACCGAATCAGTGAATTAGAAGACAAGGAAGCAAAACACACTCAAACTGTACTGCAAATGGAGAAAAAAATTAAAAGGCAGGAGGAGAGCCTAAGGGAACTTTGGGACAACATGAAACGAAGCAACATACGAATAATAGGGGTGCCAGAACAACAGAAAGATGAACATGGATTAGAAAACCTATTCGAAGAAATAATATCAGAAAACTTCCCTGAGGTGGGGAAGAAAAAAGTCACACAAGCCCAGAGAGTCCCAAACAAGGTGAACCCGAAAAGACCCACACCAAGACACATCATAATTACCATGGCAAATGTTCAGGATAAAGAGAGAATCTTACAGGCTGCAAGAGAGAGGCGGAAAGTAACATACAAGGGATCTCCCATTAGATTATCAAATGATTTCTCAACAGAAACACATCAGGCCAGAAAAGAATGGACGGAAATCTACAAAGTGATGCAAAGCAAAGGACTGAATCCAAGAATACTCTATCCAGCAAGGCTATCATTCAAAATTGAAGGGGAAATAAGAAGCTCACAGACAAAAAAGGGCTAAGGGAGTTTATCACCACCAAGCCAGCCATGCAAGAAATGCTAAAGGGACTGGTGTAAAAAGAAGAAACATCAAGCTCAGAAAGAAAACAGCCACACACACACAAAAAAAGAAATGGCTACAAACAAGTACCTTTCAATAATAACTTTAAATGTAAATGGACTAAATGCTCCAACCAAAAGACATCAAGTGGCTGAATGGATAAAAAAACATGACCCATACATCTGCTGTCTACAAGAGACCCACCTCATTAGAAGGGACTCACACAGACTGAAAGTGAAGGGATGGAAAAATATCTTTCACGCAAATGGAAAGGAAAAGAAAGCTGGGGTAGCAATACTTATATCTGACAAAATACATCTCAAAGTGAAGGCCATAACCAGAGATAAGGAAGGCCATTTCATAATACTAAAGGGATCAATACAACAAGAAGATATAACCCTGGTAAACATATATGCACCCAATGCAGGAGCACCCACATACGTAAGAAAACTTCTGGAAGATATCAGGGGAGAGATCGACAACAATACAATCTTAGTAGGGGACTTTAATACACCACTGACATCACTGGATAAATCCGCTAGACAAAAACTCAGCAAAGAAACAGCAATCCTAAATGACTCACTAGATCAGATGGACTTAATTGACATCTTCAGAACACTTCACCCCACAGCTGCGGAATATACATTCCTCTCAGGTGCTCATGGGACATATTCAAAAATAGACCACATATTGGGTCACAAGCAAAGTCTCCACAAATCAAGAAGATTGAAATCATAAAAAGCTTCTTCGCAGACCACGATGGCATAATGTTAGAAATAACTACAATAAAAACAACCCAAAATACTCAAACACTTGGAAGCTGAATAGCATGTTATTAAATATTGATTGGGTTACCGATGACATCAAAGAAGAAAATTAAAAACATCCTGGACACTAATGACAATGAAAACACAACAATCCAAAACCTCTGGGACACAATGAAAGCAGTCCTGAGAGGAAAGTTTATAGCTCTACAGGCCTATCTCAAAAAACAAGAAAAAATGGTAGTCAATCATCTAACTCTACAACTCAAAGAATTAGAAAGACAGCAACAAGAAAACCCCAGAGTGAGCAGAAGGAAGGAGATAATAAAGATTAGAGCAGAAATCAATGACATAGAGACCAAAAAAACAATACAGAAAATCAATGAAACCAAGAGCTGGTTCTTTGAAAGGATAAACAAGATTGACAAACCCCTAGCCAGGCTCACCAAGAAGCAAAGGGAGAGGTCCCAAATAAACCAAATCAGAAATGATAGAGGCGAAATAACAACAGACCCCACAGAAATACAAATGATTGTTAAACAATACTACGGGCAACTCTACTCCAACAAACTAGACAACCTGGAGGAAATGGACAAATTCCTAGAAAAATACAACATTCCAAAACTCAAACAGGAAGAATCTAAAAACCTCAATAGGCCAATAACTATGGAAGAAATTGAAGCAGGCATCAGAAAGCTTCCAGCAAACAAAAGCCCAGG